>NC_056725.1:149955707-150255707 GCF_019279795.1 Protopterus annectens
TTTGTATAACAACTGAATGTGTTAAGCTTTGATCTTTTGACAGTTTTGTCATGTGTTTCTATGTACAGAGATTCATTGGCTTTCAGCTTAATACAATTGATACTTAAATCGTTACTTTGAGTTGTTTTAATAGTTGAAGTCTGAGAAAGCATCCGTGGAGACCTGAAAGCGATTACTGAATAAAAGTTTTATCTTTATACCTGTTCAGTGGACTGGTTGGCTTCGATAGTCGTGGAGTACCTACTTTTTCTCTTTTACAAAACAAAATTATAGTAGAAGAAAGAATACAAAAAACTTTAGGCTGGAATGTACTTTCCATTTTAACTAAAACACATTTATTTGTTTATTAAACTAAGTTTATTGACTCCTAACCTGGTTGATTGTCAAGAATTTGTGGATAGGTTTGTAGTTTGGATTGCTGGCTTCCAATACAGCTGTCTGCAACTGTGGGTAGGCAATCAGAAGGGCCAGATTTACACACTGGCAAACTAGGCAACTGTCTAGGATGTCATCCTTAGAATTTATTTATTTTTTAGAGAAATAACATGCTGTTTCATTACCCTAAAAATTCAAATGCAGTGCCCTACTACAACAAGATGTGCTCACCCCTCAGATAGACACATGACCCCAGGAGGAGTTGCACCACAAGACAAACATTCAAGTCAAGCAATGTGACATTAGACTCGAGTGTTGTGAGGACACACAGCAGAGACCTTGCAACGTTCAAATCAGTAGGTGCAAAGTGATGTCACTCAGATTACTGAGCATCTTTATCAATGTGACGCATTTTGTGTTTCTATAAATCAAAGCTTTAAATGCTAATGTCTACTTTTCCTGATTGGCTGCATCTTCAGCCTAGGAGTCAGGTCATTTCAAATGCAGAAAATCCTGTACGGTAGAGAAATGCTGCAAGACAGAAAAGCAGTGAGTTTTTTTTTTTTTTTCCACGATGCTGGCAGTGAGCAACTACATATTTTTGCATTATTTATATATATATGTTTTTTTGTGTGTGTGTGGAGCAATGTGGAATACTGTTATGTGGGGAATCTTAAAAAATTGGAATAGCGAAGGTGAAAATTATTACATGGCCATCAACACTGTTCTCAACTATCCAAAATTTTGCAGAATGCCACGATTTTTACCTCATATTTTTGGTCTGCTCCTTTTAAAATATGGTGCTTTCTGGCAAATCATTGAGGACTGAAGTCACAAGGTAATGACAGACATCTTAATTTCTAACTAAATAAACTTCAAAAAATGCATACTAATTCAAAAGCTGTTATGCTAGCTACCATCTACTTTTATAGGAGCAATGCAATTTGTCCCTGATTTTGGACCTTTGTCCCCTCATTGTTTTTTTGTTTTGTTCAGAATTCATTCACTAACAGTTTGAGAGGTATGGGTATCAGACCTAGTCGCTACATTTTCGGGGGGGGTGTACCTCTCAACTGTTCCTGATATGGGCTCAAAAATGTTGTTCTGCCCTCCTAATTCCTAGTACAACAAGTAATTTGGGAAGAAAAGGTGGAAAATTACACCTAATAAACAAACAATAATTACAGTTGGACTTCTATTGCTTCAGAAATGCATGTTGGTGGGGGTTACTACAAAGCCTTTGTCAAAACCTACTTACACAGCCTTGGTGTGTGTGCCCCTTCAGAAACCCTGATGGTCTGTATATTCTGATTCATTTTCTTCTCTTTTTTGTTATGAGAAATAACTGTAAACAGAGAAAGTGAATCCTCTGCCCTAAACACGATCTAATCTAAAGCCAGTCCTATTCAAGAGGTATACACAGAAGCTCACTGTAGCTTGTGTGAGGAGCTGGGGATGATGTCATTTTTTTTTTTAACTTTCTTCCCAGACCTCATCAGTAGTTAAAAAATAGCATAATAACCAATTTCTACAGCTGAAAATAGATTTAAGTCATATAATCACAGGAGTATTTTATAGTTTTACTCACCAACCGACTCAAGCAAATGTTGAGTGGCAGCTGTTTTTAGTTTACTGCAATGTGTTAATTTACAGCTGTTTGCCTCTATGTAGGATATTGTGGAACAGTTTACAGCATAATGATTTAGGCTGATAGCATTTGCATATTTGTTTGATTTTATTTATAGCTGACATTTGATAAATTTGGTCTGATATATTTCACAGGTTTATTTGATTCACTTTGATTAATTTAATTTGATTTTTAGTTAGAATAGGACACTAAAGGGATATTATTCTAGGCTTTTTTTTTTTTTTTTTTTTTTTTTAAAGTCTGTGGAATTAACAATAAAAACATTCGTTTTTGATTTGGTGCTGCTCAATGCCTGGCATTCATTCTTGGTTTTCTCTTGAACTGCTCATGCACAGAACAATTGTACTTACTGTAGTGGATGTTATTTGTTTGACAAATGTACACAATATAACATAACCTCTTCCTGCTGCAAGAAATATTCAAACAGCTGTGCATAGATCGCAAGGCAGTTAACTTCCACAGTAATGCACATACATAAATGCAACAGAAAACTGTCTTCATAATCAGTCTGAAAGGCTACAGTCATAGGTCCTGTCATACTTGGTAGGAAAATGCAGAACATTCTCAGTTGTGCCCACTTCTGTCATTTTTACAATTTGAAGTTGCCATACCTTCTGCTGGAATGTAAAGACATGTTGATCTTCTCGAGGACCATGACAGTGCTTAGCTTGCCTGAATAATGGGTGATAAAAAGTCTATCCATTTGTGCTCTGACAATCTTTTTTTCATTCTGTGAATATCTGAATTTACAGATCCGTCCACTTAAACAGCAGAGTTCTCATTATACTGCTATTTATATTAAATGTAAGTTAAAAGATATATTACTTTTTTTTTACCAAAATAAGTTTCGATCACAACTCAAACAAGTTATAGTAAACAAGGCAACTTTTTGGATAGCCATGGAGGAAAGGATATAGAATTATTTTTTTAGTGTCCTGGCAAAGTTTTTCTTGCCTTGGGTGGGGTGGACAACTAGTTTGTTACAGATGGAGATAAGAATGATATTAAGGTGTGGTACTTTATACCCAAGAGGTTTAAACCAAGAAATAAACATATGAAACATAAGGGGTTATTTGGGATTATTTATGTCATTAAGATGAAATGTGAATTTATAGCTTTTTAATGTTAATATTTGATAAGAACTGTATTTAATAAGGCAAAACTGTATAACTGATAAAAAAAATGGTTAATTAATTGACTGATGCTACACCCTTTAAAAAGAAATACATGCTGGTATTCATAGTTGCTTTGGACAAATGCAATAGGGGCATTCCTAATGCTTACAAATAAGCGTAGCAGAGGTGAGATTCATAGAGGCTATTTATGTTAATGCACGAGGTCTGAAAAATAATGAGATGCAAATGAGAACTTTTGTAAAGCAAAGTATGCTAATAAGCGGGTGTTTGCAATTAATAGGCATCCCTTCGGTAGGCACATGCATTGTTAAATACAGGACTTGCAATCAACAAACCTGTTTGTCAAAGTATACCCAAGCACTTCCCTGACAAGCAAATGAATTATTTTCTCCAGTAACCCCTTCAACTGTTTGCATAAAATATGCACAAGCACTGAAATGACACAGTAAAGTATTTTGTCCAGCGATCAATTCAGCAGACGCAATAAATTGTTTTGTCGAGAGATCACTTCATCAGTCTGACCACGTATGCGTAAGCACTTCCCTGACATGCAAATTAATTATTTCCCCCAGCAGCCCCCTCAGTAACATATCCTAGTATGCACAAGCACTAAAATGAAGCATTTCCCCAAGTAACCCCTTCAGCAAAATGCCCAGGTAACCACAAACAGTAACTAAATCCCCTCGCGCCTCCATATTCTGGCTGAAAACTGCTTTCTGGCGTAACTTCAGGACTATTTACACACTTTGTATGCAGATGAGTTCCTTAAAGATTCATGTTTATGAATCAAACTCATGCACATATGTGTAAAGCCCCTTAACAGCATTGTAGCTGTCACCCTATCGCTTATGCATTAATCAAGTTACACATTTGTGATGGGGCAGTGTTTACAAAAAGTCCTCTGCATTTCTGTAGTCATCCTGAAAGTCTGGGATTTGCATAACCTCAAAGCGCTGCTCTTCGCAGATCACCGCTATGAAAATGTGACACACTGGACTATGAATACTGCCCATAGTTTGCATTATAACAGAGTCTATGAAGGCAAATGGCTGAGATACTAGATCATTATTCAACAATTTGTGTGGATTGATTTCTGGATTTTTTGCTTATTGATGTACAGCAATCCCAATATTATTATACATAAGGCATATATTGTATCTAAATCAATATAAGCTAGACATGGCAACAGAAGTCATATATTCACTTCAGACAGCATGCATTAGCAATTGTGTATTTCTTTTAGCTGGTACACAAGTATAATTTTAAAGAGAAATAGAGAGGAGGGTTTTGTACATTTAGTGGGTTGAGCTTGTGACTGCTAGAACCATTACACAACTTAATAGAGTACAGTCTATTTAAAGCATGTGAGCCTTCATTACTGGACCAAAGTGGGAAGGAATAGCTGCAAGCTGTCCTTCCTGTTCTTAATAAAGGTGGAAAATATAAATATTGCCCCTTTCTGTTTTGTGAAGTTGATTAATCTTCAAAATGCAGGTGTACTGACATTACCTTTCTGTTATGGGAAAGTGCTTAATATTCATAAGATTAGTACAGTGATGTTGGCTTGGTCTGGCAAGTGCTGCAATTTGATTTATTCAATGATCTTTAAAAGCTGTTTATAGTAAGCGACAACTATGACTAACAGTGGGAGGACATGCTCAATTTCTGCAATTAAAACTTTTGAACTACTGCCGCTATAGCTTATTTAGTAAAAGAACAATTTAATTTAAAAGTCATTTTGAGTGGTAGGGCATTATTAGTTTACACACACACACACACACATATATATATATATATATATATATATATATATATATATATATATATATATATATATATATATATATAGATAAGTATCTATATTCATACACACACACAAATAGATAACATGGGTTCAAGCCAAAAATAATATTTATAGCTTTTAAATTCAAACGTTTTTACACCATTTTCTTTCTTTTTACTTAGCTCATTTAGTACGACTTTGTTGTACCAGATATCACTGCTTTTTCTTTCAAGTATCAACTGCACTTGTGGCAAAGTATTCTGCCATATTTATTTATTTACTGACATTATAAAGGAAGACCTTGAAAATGAATTATTAGCAGTAATTTCACAGTAAAACCACTACATGTAATGGGCATTATAATTCAGACGGTATATTTAGTCTTCACTAAAATGCATGCAGTGTATAAAAAGCCTTTCTTGACTATACAAGATAATACCCACTATAAAATTACAGATGATGGCACAGGAGTTAAGTCCTAGGCTAACAAAGATGAAGAAGAAGCCTTTCTGAACTTAAGGTAGTAGGTACATAAGTCGTAGGAGCCATACTTGGGATGCAAGGCTACAAAATTAAGATTGCATACCCTAGAAATAAACGGCACTGATACGAGATGCAATTAAACCTCTGAAGAGCACCTCAAAAGTAACCATATCTCTCAAGTTGTACATTTTGGCACAGCTAAGAGATTTCTTTCCATTCATTTGGTAAAAAGCAAGTCAAATGGTACACTTAGATATGCTGCTGCCCTTGTGTGGGCACACGAAAAGCAACAGGTTTGAGGTCTTTGTACTCTTGGTATAAAGCAAACTCATCAGAGCCTGAATCCTCACTTAGAAAAAATCTGAGGATGCAAGAATAGTTTATAATTTAGCCCTCTTTCAAGTAAGTACAAAAAAATAAAACAAACACTTGCATGATGTAGCGTGAGAGAAAAAGAAGTACACTCTGATTTCTTGGCTCACTCTTTACCATAATAACCTGGTTACTCAAGACATTTATCCAGTTAATTTTCCTTTATATTTGTGGATATTCTTGGTTATTGTTGGCGAGCGAACGACACCAAATGAAGAAAACTACAGACAGAAGAAAGAAAAATACTTATTTAGTAAATTGCATGGCAGACATTTGCAAGACCCTGCCAAAAATCTAGTGCTAAAAGTCAGCAATGTAAATATGCCCTTATACAGCAGATGGAAGATGCAGAATGTATGGTTTGCCCAAGTCAAATTATAGTTGAATTTCAACAAAATACACTCTATGTTGTTGTCGTCTTATAGTGGGAAGATGGAAAATTAACTCGCTGATACCATTCAGCTAAGAGATGTCAAACACTGAAATGGGTCAGTTC
The DNA here is from genome assembly GCF_019279795.1 of Protopterus annectens. Taxonomy (NCBI): domain Eukaryota; kingdom Metazoa; phylum Chordata; order Ceratodontiformes; family Protopteridae; genus Protopterus; species Protopterus annectens. The sequence goes on from NC_056725.1 coordinate 149,962,001, forward strand.
AGACTTGGCTTGATTAATGGAAGTTGAAGTTAAACTAAACGATCTTTGGGTTGGCTATAAGAATCTTCCTATCACACATATCCCAAGACAGAGAGGCGGGTACTGACTGCGGCTTATATGAAGAGTCAGTTGGCACTTTCGACTGGTCTGCAGCAGTAAGAGACCCTTATGGAGCAGGCCCATATTGTTTTCATTGCTCAGCACCTTTGCCTTCGGATGTCCCATTCTTTTCTGGTCTGTTTTGAAACATGTAGTTTAAAAGATAAAAATTTTTAAACCCTTTGGACCCCAGAGAATAATGAGAGAGATCACAGAGGCTCATATTCTCTCTGATCTTGATTACTGTGTGGAAATTAGAATTAAAAGGTAGCCTCTCAACCCGCAGTCAAGCTGTGCATGCAATCCCAATGGTGCTTTAAAGGCTCCTTCTCAACCCACAGTCAAGCTCTGCATGAAGTCCCGATGGTGCTTTAGACTGCTCTACCTGGAACAACTGAGAGTTATCTACCAGGAGAAATGATAACCTTTTCTTCGCAGTTACTAAGGTGGCTTAGGTGGGCTTCCCCTTTTGAAAATTCAACTGGTGCATCATCATCGTCTTCTACTTCTGGTGAGAGCTCACTATATAGTGATAAAGAGGAGGGTTCACAAGTGCCAGATCTTCTACTTCTATTTCAGTAGACGGTGGCTAATCCGGCATCACTCCCCATCTCAGCTGCAGCAAAGAAACGTTTCTCACACTGACTGACTGTATGATATTTTCTAACCTTTTTCTAATTTATACTGGCTGCCAGTGTGTACCAATTACAATTGCTTTAGTGTAAGACAGTTGAGCTGTTTTTTTTGTTTTTATATGTGACCTAAAATACTTTGTACATGTATTATCATAACACCATTTAATTTTCAGGTATTTTTACAAGTTATAATTGACATACTCAGCCAATCAAACTGATCAGTTTAGAAAATGACCACAGGACTGGTTTAAACATGAATAAAGGGGCATTTACTAACTAATCTGTTCATGATAATCCGTTTCTTTGGAGTACTGAAGGATGCAACCCTTGGAATGGATTAATAGTCGATTGGCAGCATCATTATAAATGTCAGAGTCTAAAAGAGAACCCAGTTTAACTTGTAAAGTGCTAGAGCAGCTGTAAAAAGGATGATTTTTCATACCTATAATCTACATGGCATTCTAGCTGTAAACTGATACATCATGAGCAAGACCATGTTAAGTTTGCCTAGTGTCTTAACATTGAGCACTTTTAACTTTAAACTTTGTTGTTGTTGTCTTTCGGCTTTTCCCGGTTAGGGGTCGCCACAGCGGAACTCCGGTCCGCTAATGATTTGCAGTAGATTTTGATGAACGCCGAGGTGCCAGCTCGACATTCAACGAAGGCACGCCCATTTACGTATGTCTTTCGAACGCCCACCCAACCGCGGGGAGGACATGCAGACTCCACACAGAAGGCACTCCCCACTCTCCAGCCGAGAATCGAACGAGAGAACCTCTTGCTGCGAGGCAACAACACTACTGCTGCCCCACCGTGGATGTCTTTCAACTTTAAAATTTACTTATGTTTAATCATCTGTATAGTTAATATATTATGGAGTATTATAAAGAGAAGATTTTTTTTTATAAAGTATGTGATCCATATTAAATGTGAAAACTAAGCACTAATTGCTCCCTAGTTTTTAGTTGCATTGTAACTCCATTTGTGTGCCATTTGGTACAGATATCAGGGGAAGGGATTGAAATAGGATTGTATTTTACACAAAAGTTTTGCTAGTGGTTTACTCTCTTGTGCCACCTATTTGGTGGTGTGTTCACATCCTTCCTTACTATCTTCACAGAGGCATAATAATTTGATGCTGACTGTATATAGTTGCTTGATATTGTCAGTTTGGTTAATAGTTCTGATGATGGTCTATTATTTGCTTTGGAAACATGTACCCTTTGAAAACTGGTTAGGATGTTTGACCAGTCGGTGCAACAAGTTTATTGCGTGATGGTGGTATACGTCAGAATTTGTATTATCCAGGGGTTTTGGAGAATGTATTGTGTTCCTTCCTGTATGTCCCAAGTGTACTGATGTTAAAAGGGAAAGAAAGGGCAAAGCTTTTGGATGAGTCAGTGAGAGATAAATTTGTTTCTTAATGTAGTATGGACTGATATGATATTATATCCTGAAATGTTAATGGACTAGTCAAGCCAGTAGAAGGCTACAGTGTTTGCCATGTTCTAGCATTGGAAACCTGGTGTGCCCCTCCTGCAGGAAACGTATCTTTGTTCAGAAGTATGACAGAAGTTGACTAAGGCCTAGTATCTGCTGTCTGCCTTTACTTCCTATCCTGGGGGTAGGTGTATGAAAATGGTAGTTATGATCAGGTTATTTTTCCAAAATTATTTTATATTACAGACAGGGAGGGCAGACACGTTATGCTCAAGAGTTTGTTAGAAGGCACTCATCACAATATTAAATTTATATCTCCCATTCCAGAGTTCTCCTCAGGACACTGCCCTGTCAGTAACAGACTGGGTGGTTTCTCAACAGAGGGCAATCATCTGGGGGTTGGAACACAGTTTCCTCAGTAGCCCACTCTTGGAAAACATATTAGGATTCATCATGACTATGGGTTTACAGGATGTGTATGAGGTATTCTCTCTCCTGACAATACTTTACACTTTTGTCTCCCAGATTTTCCTCTTTCTGCAGAAAAGATAAGTCTGTTGTCTTGTGAAAACAAATACACCTGTTCACTAGGCTATTTCAAATGGCAGCTTACTAATTATAATATTTTTGCTGGTTCGGGATAGGTTTGATAGTGCTTCAAGTGCTAATTTAAATGTCTGCAATGGACTACTTTTTTAGTGGATTTCAATAGCTTCGTGAGGGGCATACTGGGGGTCTAGTGAAAGTTATGGTACAGCAGCTCAGAGGTGAAAAGATTTAAAAGAACAAGGGGGTCTCAATTTTTTTTCACAAGATTCTAATAGCACTAGGTTAGAGGTTACAAATAAGCATCACCTTGCACGGGAAACAGAAGTTAGAACCCTTTTAACACATCAGATGTGAGATTTGCTGCTGTGTGAACTAGATTTAGACTTTGCGGTTAGTAGTATCTATTCAAATTCTTCTATACTTCCACCCTTGTTACACACAAAGTATCCTGAGGTTAACTTCCCTCTGCTAAAGATGTGGGTTGCAGGTCCTAGGTAAATGCCTACATATTTTTTGTCACTGTTAAAAGTTAGAGAGGTTTAAAAAGACCTACAAGACATGTATGACCTTATGACCTTTTAGTTTCTGTAGTACTTCTTAATGGGTTGTGGAATAGAGCTAGAAAAGAAAGGAATAATAGTTGAGTGATGGACTTACTAATGTTAGCAGCAAAGAAAGTGGGTACTCGGAAATGGAAGAGTACCCAACCCCATCTTAACAATGAAGGTCATAGGAACAATGAGTAATACTAAACTGCTGGAGATAGCTACACCTGAGACCATAAGCAGAAAGTTACCGACAAGTGACAAAAATGGACCTCTTACATGACACTTATGCAACTCTTCCTTCTGACTGTGTACGCATTTGCAGAACTAATACACATCCCCTGACCGGACTGAAATGAAGTACAGTTTACTCACCTCCTGAAGCACTGGTTTCAGTTTAGTTATCGCACACATTTTATAGGATTCTTAAAATCATGTTTACTACTTTTATTTCCTTTAATTGAATGCCGTTTATTGGTTTGTTTCTTGGTTCTTTCAAGGATATTCTTGAAATTTAACTTTTCTAATCTGTACTTCATATAATCTTTTTCCTTGCTCCTTCAATAGAAACTCAAACAAGTTTTCTCAACCTTCCTCTAAGATGAACACACCCTTCCCTGATGCATTAAAACGTAAATACTCATACATGTTGCCATCTATTACCCCTCACCACCACCACCTGAATACCCCACAGTTGTACTACTTCCATTTCACTTATCTTCTTTACCCTATCGCTAGCACATCCAGGAACAAACACAGCCCCCTCTATCCACAAAACCTTTACTCTAAACCTCCACTCACCACAAAACATCTTTCTTACCAAATGGTACAATTCTCACTAAACATAAAACCAGTACAAATCCTCACCCCTCAAAACCTTTCACATTTCTTCCTCTTCTCATACCACATACTTCCTTTCATTAATCTCTATTACCTAATATTCACATTCTTCAACTCTTAATACCAATTCCCATAATGCCACTCTCAAACACACCTTCTCTCTATTACTCACCCCAAACTGCTATGTCACAAACCAAAACATATTTTACAACCATGCAATCTCTTCTAACTTACACTGTATCACACACGTTGATCGCCATAAACCATAGATCTAAACAATGCCTTACTAACAAAACTTTACTTAAAATAAACTCAAATACAAATATCTCCCTTCCAACAAACACTATATCAAAACTAAATGTTGACATCCACCCAGACACAAGCACACACAGGAATCACCTGCTCTGTGAAAATTACATATACTCTCCATTCTCTACTCAATAGGCAGAAGCAGGCTTACTAGTTCTCAATATGATCTTTAGAAACATATGCAACAAAATACCATATGTTCATGCAGGCATTTTCCTATGCTCCCAGATATATTAATCACTACAAAAACTGAACAAAAAACAGACATATATGATGAAGAAATTCTCCCACCTGGCTAAAACATCCTAAGAAAGGATAGAAAAAAAACAGTCTGGAGAGGTAGTTTTTTTTTTAATATAGAAATGGCCTTCAAGTTACTCCTCACCCCGACCCCATTCTCCAGTTTAACAGAGCAGAAGTATCTCAGCTAATGCTAAACAATAAAAAGAACATTTGCATAACTGTGCTATACATACCCCTCGTCATCTGGTAATATTAATACTGCTGAAGAAATACTTTGCTGGATATCCACCATCAGCCATGAGCCAATCATTGGATTAGACCATACTGCATGTTATTTCTATTCCTAATGGAGTGTTTCATTAGAACTCTATGTATTAAATGATTATATTCAGTGTTTTCCATAGAACTTTATTTATTAGAATATTACTCCACGAATTTTTACTCTCCTTGTTTGGAGATTTTCCTGTCTGTGGGCTTCTACTGCAAAGGGACTTTTCATGCCCAGTTGGACTAACCCAGACAACAAACATAAATATGTAAATAACTAATTGACAACACTGTTGTGTTAAGCAAATTATGCAGATGTTAATAAACTTGGTAGCTTAAAAATGTATCCAGCCGAAATGAACACTGATCAAGCCTGTGTAGCCAAAAATTCAGATTCCTAGTTAAGAAATTCTGATGTGGTCTTCAGCCACAATATGCAGCATAAAGGGGTTATGAGCATCATCAGTCTAACTTGGTCATAACATTTAACATAACTAGCTCATGAAGGCAGATGTGACCAAAAGATCAAGGTAAAAATAGTACAAATGCAAACTTGTCAGGGAGAGAAAGAAGGTAACTCAATATTGTGTAAGATGATTAGTCGCTTGCAGTGACCTAAACAACAGACTTTCCCAGTTTTAGTGAATGCTGAAGACAGATTACATTTTTCTCTTCATTCACTAATATGTTTGCATACCCTAATTTTGACCAACTCTATACTAGGATTAAGCATGAAGACAAAGAATATGAGAGAGTATAACTAACAAAAAAAGAAGAATTCCATCAGAATCAAATGTCCATCTACATGCCGGTTATATATCTACCCAAACTCAGAATCCAAATATAAATAATGCCACTGAGGATCCAATGTTGTTGTGTCTTTTGGCTTTTCCCAGTTAGGGGTCGCCACAGCGGAACTCTGGTCCGCTAATGATTGGCAGTAGATTTTTACGTGCCGAGTTGCCAGCCCTGACGCACAACCTTCAACGAAGGTGCGCCCATTCACGTATGTCTCCTCACAAAAGACGCTCTAGCTGAGAATCGAACAGGACAACGTCTTACTGTGAGGCGACAACGCTACCGCAGCACCACCACCGCAGTATGCCACTGAGGATCCAATCACTCCTTAAAAATAATAAATATTATTAAAATAATAAATAAAATGATTGAGCACTTTCATCACAACAGAGAGGTGTCATCAGAATAACATGAGCAGATAAGACAACACTTTTTCTACTGTTGAAACGGCAGTGCTGTGATGCAAACAGGTGCGCAAGATACTTGGTGATTAAATGAGCTTTTCTTAAAGGCACAGGCCTGCATAATACAGAAAACATCATTTAATATGCAAATCCATTAGTAAAAAAAGCACATTTCAAACATATTACTTTGTCTTTACCAATCTGTCAGCCCTAATCTTAAGTACTGGTGCAATCAATGCATATTTATTTAAACTGGGAGGAAAAGTAGCTCAAAGTCGAAGCTGCTACATAAATTTTCTATAAATAAGTCAATGTTTCCAGTCAACCCCCACCCCGGGGATTAATTCTGATAACTTCTAAAATCCCAAAGTAAAACTTTTTAAAACCAGAATTATGAACGCCTTTATTACCTTTAAAACTGTTCCAGTTACACTTAACTATATCTCTAATCTCACTGGAAAAATGGTTACGTTAGATGGTAAATGCCTTTTCATATTTTTACCTCAGTAGTATTTTGGGGTGGCTTACTGAGCCCTAGACCTAATAAGGGTTTGAAACCCCCCCCCACACACACACACCATCATACACTTCTTTGACGAAGTTGTTAACTGGATTCTCCGGATATCCACTTACAATAAACATATGTTTAAGTTTCATAAATTAGTTTCACACCTCTTCATACTAGGATGTCATTCTTGCAACATGAATACCCTGACCTTTTACTAAACTTTTCTTTTGAAAAAAAAAAAAGGACGACAACTCGAAAAATGTATGTAGGCATGCAAAATGTTTCTTTTCTGTAAATATTAGATTTTAAACCACTTTCCTGTGGGGGATATCAGGGTATCCAGATAATGAATCTTTTCATTATTCCAGCTGTAGGTGAACTTTAAATACTGGATTGTACTATTCAGGTAGGAGAAGAAGGAATGAACTTCATCCTCTGTGCCATCCCACAAGATAAAGATGCCATCCAAAAATCGAAGTGCACGTGGAGATTCTTACTAGTAAATACATGTTGGTGTTCCTACCCTAATAACAGAGTATCAGCAAACACTGGAGAGCATGCTGCACTGGAGGCAACAAACTTTATTTTTGAAAGTATTCACCTTCAAAAAATATAAAATTATTTTACAAAATCAGTGACATAAATTCTATGAATAAAGAAACCCTATTGTGAGATAGTGAGGGAAACCTCCGGAGAGTAATGTGGAGCATTTCTAGTCCTTCATGTTTTGGAATGACAGAAAACACATCAATGACATCTATTGTCAAGAAAATTAAATCCTTTCTCCAATAACTATTCTTTAGTTGCCCCAAGAAATCCCATGAGTCTTTTATCAGGTGAGGTGTTGCTTCAATCATGGGTTTCACACATTGGTCAACAAGTACTGCCATAGGGTGGGTTTTCGATCCCTGTATTAAAATAATGGAAGGGGGGGTTATGCACATCCTTGTGGATTTTCGGAAGGCCAAAAATAGTAGGGATGATAGGTGTAGGCTTGCCATCAAGAAGGGTACAAGTATTTCTCTCTGAAGCCACCCCCCCCCCCCATGTCAGCTAGTTATCAACTTTCTGACATTCCAGTGGACTCACCAATGGATATAATAAGCCATCCAAGCCCACAAAAATGGAATCTGAACAGGGACTCTACCAACTGGGAAGTGTAAAATTACTACTCATTACATACAATGCCATGTGTTTTTTCCACATTTCCTTACCAAACATAGTAACTAGTTTTTCAGGTTATATGGAGTCATGACCAAGAATAGTCAGAGTGATGTCCATTCACAAAGAGATGCAACCTGATGACAAAAAAAAAAAAACAGTGGCCTCAGCTCCATTTCAGCTTACTGCCTCATTGCAGGGTCATAGCATAAGTACTGTACCCATGATCACTATATGAAAGTTCCATTCTACTGAAACCGAGGCTTGCTGCTAAGGTTGGGTCACCTTTATCCCGTTTAGTAGCCTGCACATGGGGCTAGTGGGCTTGCATAAGTACTTCAGTTACTTCACTAATTTATTTACATTAGATCTTACATACTGTGTTTGGAATGGCATCACTGCACAGTTTTTAAAAAGTCTTAGATTCAAAAAAACACAGTTCTAAAAATCTAAATATATATAACTGTGCTAAATCAAGGCCAAGTCTCACATGTAAAAACTTAATCTGAACATTTATTCTGCAGTCAGCATTTTAGTGATGTTTAGGAAACTTATTAAACCAATGTATTTCTATCTATCAGAAGTTTTCTTTCGGCAAAGTTCTGTGTTATCAGATATGTATTGAAAGAACAGTTAACTTTTGTGGTGCTCTATCAGACACCGAGGACGGCTTGACAGCAGCAGAAAAAGAAACTCATACAAACAGTAAATCATTCTTCAGAATTATAAGCAATTACTGTCAGCTAATATAAACAAGTTAGAGTTGTAAGTGCCTCCTTACTCACCCATTCTAATGAAAGAATGAAGGAACCATTCATGGACTGCTCACAGACTATCTCGTATTACACTCAGAAGTTGTTACTGTCCCACTACTGACAGAAGAGTACAGATGAAAACATGCAAACGAGGGAGTGCCTGGTGTTGAAACTATAGAAACATTTAGGAAAGTCAAAGCTGGCAGGCAGATACTGTAATGAAAAACAACTGAGCCAGTTTCCTGAATACAGTGCCAAGTAATGACTTCAGTAATACTTAAAGTGACACCACCTTTAAAAATAACGTTGAGGAACTTGCTCAGTATGTCTTCCACCCCCACCCCCCATTTCTGAGATAATACTGCATACCATACTTACACTTAAATACATGCCCAGCAAGTAGACAGTAGTTCACCTCGGCTAGGAATGTAGAAATGTCAACTATTGAATTACTTGGGTTCTTTTTGGTAACTGATATGGTGACAGATTATGACTGTAACTGCCAAGGCAATATTCATATACAGACACACATAATTTTTTAGGTATGCACTTATGCCTCTATTTTTTTCTGAAAGTAGAAGCCATTATAAACAGCTCCTGCACTAGACTATATAACTATATAACCTAATGCCACAATGGGAAATTGGACCTTCCTGTCACATGTAGAGCAAATACATGCAGAGAACCTACAACTTAATGAAACATTGTTGCTTCACAGTGCAGTCCCCAACTTGTAACACTGACCTCTGCTACACAACAGAAATCCCAAGAAAGTGTAGGCAAGCTGTGGTTGCAAACTACACAGGGTACCTCGGGAGGAGATGGATTCCAGTATGACAAAACAATTCAAACCTTTCACCTCTTTACATTCTTCGGTGATTATAAAAGCTTATCCGACAAAAAGTGCAGACCAGACTGAATAATTTCAGCTACAGTTGTTGCCTTTACCTAACTAAACCTTTACATATTATTTATTTGCCATTTGTTAACCAGGTTAGTCCAGTTGAGCCAAATGGCCCATTTTCAGTGGAGACCTGAGGAGAAAAGCTCCAGCATACAAAATTAAATGAGTTACATACTAGAAAATATATAATCAACGAATACAAAAGTTAATGCAATGTAAACAAAAAATGAAAAAAATAGAGAAAAAGTACATAAAATATACATCCAGTGAAGATGAGCATGGCAGAAAGCAAAAGTACAAAATCATGGGAAAGTAATGAAAATAAAGGTCACCACGGTTACCACTCAGAGAAACAGAATGTACAATGTGAGGAAGCAGAGTGAGTATAAGCACATCCTTTACATGGCAGCATAATAAGAGTAATACAGAATTTTCTACAGATCGAAACAACATATTCTGAAAAGTAGAAGAGAGGCGTAAGTAAATTGGAGTGGAAATGGAAATTAAGAAGGATTATGGCAAGGCCAGGATCTTCAGTTCAGGAAGTAGTTTTTGACTTCCGCTTTGAAGCAGACAGCACTGTTACTGCTACAGATGTTAGGGAGAAGACTATTCCAAGCTTGGGACACTGAATTTTTGTAGAGGAGTTTGCCAATACTTTTGTTTAGTTTATAGATATCTAGAAGGTTCTGGTCAGAGCTACAAAATGAATGAGCTGGAATATAAGGGGTTACTATGAAAGAAAGACAGGGACAGGCTAAAGGTTCATTTCGTAGGGAGTATGTGAGCTGCAGATGGGAAAGAAGCAGGAGCTTAGTGTTAAAAAGTGGCAGCTACCTCTGCTCAATGTATGAATGAAATATAATATATGTAAACATGCTGAAAGTATGACTGAAATTATATGTGTATGTGTGTGTGTGTGTGTGTGTGTGTGTGTGTGTGTGTGTGTGTGTGTGTGTGTGTGTGTGTATGTATGTATATATGTATATGTATATATATATATATATATATATATATATATATATATATATATGGGTTCCATACACTAGATCAAATTTTCACTAATTCGAAATAGTGCATGGAATGCTCACTGCAGGGAAAGTGCACTTACCTGAAGTTCAGTACAACAAATGGGTGTTGTACTGAACTTCCGTGCAGTACTCACAGACCTTAGGGTTAGGGCACGGGTCATAGTAAGGGGATAGCCCTACGGGCTATCCCCTTACCATGACCCGTGCCCTAACCCTAAGGTCCATGATGACTGCAGCGCAGTGAAGGACATAGCAATGTCCTCCACTATGGTGTGATAGTCACGAACCTTAGGGTTAGGGCATGGGTTACGGTAAGGGGATATCCGTGCCCTAACCCTAAGGTCTGTGACTATTGCACCATAGTGGAGGACATAGCTTGTTTTTATGTCCACCACTGTGCTGCAGTGTTTTCGGTGAAATGCACTTACGCAAAAGTTCACTTTCGTTAAAGTGAACTTTCGCAGAAGTGAGGCATCCTATTACAAGTTCGAAGTAGTGAACTTTCGTTCTTGTAATAGGAATCCATATATATATATATATATATATATATATATATATATATATATACATACATACATACACAAGTATCAATGAAGTATATAAAACAAGACTCTACAGGCTAAAAATAATTTTGTGAAGCCATTCTTATTTACAGGTTGAGGATGGATGGATTCTTATTTCTCAAAGATGCAGAACTAAGGGAAAATGAGGAAGCTGGCAAAGAGGAGGCTGAGGAAGGCCAGAAAATGGAAGGGACTTCCAAACCGTAAAATAACAGTAATGGATGATGGAAAGAACCCAAGCATCTGTGGTTATCTGTTGCAAAACATGATTGGAAAGGCTCAGTCTGAGGGGCAAAGGGAAGGTGAGGCTGGATGACAGAGGAAGAATTGTAAGGAAAAGAAGGTTTCTGTGGTCTCTACAGCTCTGAGTAGGTTTGTCTGGGACAATTGCCTTTTGCTCCTAAGTAGGTTGTCTGTGCTGCCTACAGACAACAGAAGATTTGGATTCATAGTTTCTCTGGAACTTAGGTACATGGAAACAAAAATTTGCTTCAGGTCTTGCATACTCTTGCCTTTATCCTGAAACTTGTTAACTAACTCTGCAGCAGGAGTGTCAAAAAGATTCTGGTTGTCTAAGAGAATCTAAAGGTTTGGTCTAATGTCTGCAGGTAAGGCTTGAAGGCACAACCAAGAGCATCTCCTAATGACAGAACCAGATATAGCTACCCTAGAAGAGGTATCCATCAGCATCATAGCTGCATTTAATGGAATGGTAAGCTACCCACGAGGCAGGACTCAGAAGAGAAAGAGCAGAAGTCATACTGTTTGAATCAAGCATATCAGTCAACCTCCACAAACTGGGAGAGAAGAGCTAGGACATACCTAGTCATGTGGGCTGATAATTAATGGCCATAAAAGCTAAAGGAGCAGAAGTACACACTTTTTCCATACCTCTCCATAGCATGGAAGTCCTTGTAAGAAGGTAAAGCCTTGGAAGAGGATAGCAGAATGGATGGCTTATCTGTGGACATGGAAATAGCAACAGGATCAGATGAAGGAAGGACATTTGTGCAAGTATTTGTGATCCTCAGGAATATTATAAACTCTGTCTTCCTTTTCAGGAGCCTGAGATAGAGAGTCAGGAGCCTGAGAAAGCTGCTGTAAATGTATCAAAAAGGGCAGCTAAAACAGGAGGGAATGTTCTGGATGAGTCCATTTGAAAGAGTTCATAACAACTTCTTTAACCTCAGAAACCTAGGTCCAGTCATGCTTAAAGAGTTTCATCATATGGACCATTGTATCCCCAAAAGAGAGTCAGGGGACAAAGAATCTTCATGAGACCCCAGGGCCAGAGAAGAAAGGATCTGTGAGGAATATGTCAAAGATTTTACATAAGAATTCAACTCCTCATTAGTAGGGTAGAAGACGAGGAAGCAGAGGCAGACACAGACAACCTTTGTGCTAGTGGGAGGTCATGGCCATAAGGTCAATTAAACCAACCTTGAATAAAGTCCTGCCACTATTTGTGAGGATCATTTGCCACAGAAGCCACATATCTGTTTTTCTTTTTTTGTTAAAGGAACACCTTTAACAAATCCAGAAGGTTCAGACCCCTGCCTACATTCAAAAAGGGTACTATGCACCGCTTACCTAACTAAAATTTGGGGAATCACCTAGGCTCTTCTGATATCAGCCATAGTTCCCCCTCTATATCTGTACCAGACATATGCAGAGTCTCAGTGGATTTGCAAGTAGACAGCTCTGTGTTGGCGTCCGGTTCTTCATTCAACCCAAGTGAGACATCTTAGTGGAGGCAGACAGCACCAGATTCAGTGCGTACTTTTTTAGCTTTTTCTTAAATGGTGGCTGAACTTTGGCCAGAGTGGATTTGGCCATGGTGTCTGGATTCAAAAGCTTCAAACGTTGGTTTTCCAAAAACAATGAAATAGAAGATAGATGGCAACAGAATGTCTTAGCGATAAATGTTTGATCTGACAAACATCGCACTTGAGTATTGTCGTGAGTAGCACCCAAACAAATAAGGGACTTCTCATGTCTAAATTTGTGGAGAATCTGCATCCCACAGTCACATTTTTCCCTTCATGGATGACATGAAAACAAACTATAAGGAGGAAAAAAGAAAGGAAGGAACCCCAACATGGCACTTACCTGTAGAAGGTACAGTAGATGAACCAGCTTGGTGAATGGCATACAGACCAAATTCAGAGGTAGCCTTCAGACTGTCGGCAAAGAAGCTCTGTATATCACATATGTAAGCTTACACCTTTGCATGCAAGGCATAAATCTGACGTACAATACTGGGAAGGCATAAATGCTTTACTGTAATAGACAGACAATAGCCTATCCTCAACACGATATCCCAAGAGTAAAGAATACTGCAACAGTGATAAGGAAGGACAGCTTTACTTTCTACATCTGTTACCATTACTTCCCCAATTCCCTCTTTCCAGAATCTATAGCAGCAGGTGTAGAGTTAGATAATGCAAGTTCAGTATAAGTATACAGAGGAAATATAGGAACCAGCTACAGCTAAAACATTATTCTATAAAGGCAGCAGGATGTAGAAAGTGTAGATATTTACAGAAAATGCCAATATGTCATAACTAAATTTCAGTACTTAATTTATGCATTACACTGTAGTGTGCAGCACAGTCCCAAGGGAATATAAAAAGGTGAGAGGCAGAACTAATGACTTAAGAAACAGGTTTAACTAATAGAAGACTGCTTAAGCATGAGGAAGTGCCTTTCTTTTCAAGCATTAATATAGCCTTTCTGAAGTACCTGTATGTGGAACAATTAGAAAAGAAAATTCATGTTCAGCAGCAGATTTGGAAAGCACAGTTGTGCTGTAGTGTGAGACTGCAGAAGGCAAGGTTCATGTTCTTTACTGTTAGTCTGTAGCAAAATAAGTGCATGTGTGTTGGGGTGGGGGGCAGGAGGTACCTTTATACAGAGTTTTGTATACAAAGCTAAGGAGGAGGAGGAGCTCTGTACATTATTATTATTATTATTATTATTATTATTATTATAGGGATCCACCTTTTTACAGGGATCTATTTACCTGGCACATTTAAGGGTGAGACAGTGATGTTTCTCTTGAGGTGAAAGGATAAAAGTGCAGATTCTTGTACTGTTTGGAGGTGCTTGGGATTTTACTACTAGAGTAGAAGTGTAAAGGTATGCCATATCTCAGCCGTGGTTGCAAGTCTTTTAATGAATTGCTTTGTTGCCTTTTTGGATGAGGAATTAGGAGATTTTGTGGCAGTCAACCTGGGTTGAATTAATTCTTCAGTTTAGGTTCTTGATGTGCAATCCAGTGTGTGAATCCAGTATGAGGCCTCCTGAACAGTGGGTGTTCTTGACACCCCCACAGCTCTACCTGTTCTGCAGCAGGCACTGTTAGAAGAGGGAAACAGTTTGCTGTTTTAGTCTGTATTTATTCTCGATAGATATGTTTTGCCCAAATATTTTATCTATAAGTGTCCTAGTAGTTTGCTAAGGTGAAAACAGTGGCATGCTGAACATTAGGCATGGGAAAACCACAGTACAAAAAGTTTAGCTGATCCTAAAACATTACTGTTAACAGGATTTACAATACATGAGCACACTTTGTAAAAGTGATGCTGTTTTCATTTAACACAATCATACATGGCTTTTTACGTATTGTAGTAATACATTTAGAACAAACTATATTTGATATTTTTGCAACCATTGGGAAGCTGGTGCAGAGGATTATTTTTTTATGCTGTTAAAAGGCTGCTTCATTTGCTCCATGGTTGATTCCCCCAGCTTCGATTTGTCTGCTGTGTGACTTAAAAATCACTTGGCCAGACACTACTCCTGGGTCGCCCCTTAAAAGAGGGACCTGGTACCTAAGTGGACTATCCTGTTTAACGAATGAATAAAATAAAAAATAAACAAATAAAACATTGACTCTGAAAATCTCTTGCCATTTCTTGCAAATTTAGGAGCAAATTAGGGGCTTGGAACCAATAACATTTCTGATAATGTCATCATATTACAACATAATACAATGTTTAGTTACTACATCTTTTATTATCTTAGAGTCAGAAATATATGTCATATGCAAGGAATGATGAACATTTCTACCCTCATGCCTTGTGTTAATACCCTTGTCAGCTGAACCAACACTGGTAAAAAGGACAAAATCTGCCATTCTTGTCTAAAGCCACATCCATGGCCTCTTTATTTAAAAAACAAAGCAAGTTCAGCATATTCTTCTTCACAGAAACTCTGCTAAGATGTTAACCTTCTAGACTTGGCATTCTGCTTCCTTAAAACATTATATTTAGTATGAACTGGATGCTTGTGGTTATATAAATATAAAATATTTATTACTGCAAACCTCTCTGCAGTAACTTTTAGTTAACAGCCTTCCTTGAACAAAATATTTGTAAACTGTAACACTGATGGTGTCATTCATTAGCTCAGATTTAAGACATTTGGGGAGAAATTCAAAGCTGAACAAAGAGTAGCAGTAGTGCAAGATTATCCAAAGGAGGAATACATCATCAACCAAAAAACAGTAGGTAATACAGGAAGTGAAAACAGGTTTTACAACATGTTGTTCCTTCCACATGGCCTTAACAACGTTAGCAGAAGGGGAGGCCATCGCAACAAACATTGCCATTCCAGTAAATTGACCATAACAGTAAGTACTAAACATGTAATAGCTGATCTCAATAAGAACTTCTAGCAAGGCACAAAGTAAATCCAAGACTAAACTATCTGAACTACAAAAAAAGAGTTAAATAATTTCTAGTTTTCAATCAAAACATCATATACAATGTTGCTGTATACAGTGAAACCATAGCAAGCGCAACTAAAATGGTGCTGCTGTCAATATGAATTATGGAGGTGTGGTGACAAATCTCCTAAATAAATGTAATTTGCTTAGCTTTGTGGCATGCCATTTGTTCCTTTCTTTTTTTATATTTGATATTAGCATCAGTGTTCTTGTAGCAGAAGCAATCTTAGTTATGTTTCTTACAAAATTTGTTTCTAATCAGAAGACTAGATATACTGAGTGATGCTTATATAGTGAAGTTGTTAGCAGTGCAGGGCACAGATTATTTAGGTGGTGGGGTCTGCACAGCAGGTTAGTCAAGGATGTGTTCTTGTGATAATTAATTTGTCAGTAAGAAGTTTGCAACTAAACTGTTTGTTGCAGAGGTTTTTGGTAGGTGGTGATGATTGACTGTGTGCAAAAAACATGATGTCCTCATCTCTCTCTCTCTCTCTCATATATATATATATATATATATATATATATATATATATATATATATATATATATATATATATTTATTTATTTATTTAACATTTGTTGACCAGGAAAGTCCGACTAGGTTCCAGAGATCCTGTTTTCAGCGGAGGCCCGGGGAGAAATGCTCTATATATATATATATATATATATATATATATATATATATACACACACACACACACACACACACACACACACACACACACACACACACACACACACACACACACACACATCAGGTCTACTACACATGATCGCAATTTCAAAAAGCTGAAACACATATGGCCGAGACCATATGTTCGACTTTTGAAATTTCGAACATGTAAAAAAAAAAAAAAAACTACCTACACATTGCCAGCAGGGGGGTGAGCCAACCTGCACCCACCAGACCCCATGCTATTTAAATATAACAACTCCGAGATCACACTACAGTGCGGAAAAATTGAAATGTTCCTGTTCTGCGCTATAGGGAGCTCTCCGTTCAGAATGTTCAAACTTCCAAAAGTCGATCGTATGGTCTCGGCCATATGAAAGTCAGCCTTTTGGAAGTTCGACCATCTGTAGGGGACCCATATATATTATATGTATATATCAATGTATATGCACAGAAGCACATGCCCATACATGGCTGAAGTATAATAAAATGTACCTTGAATACTGTATGTATAAAATGGCTGAAAAATCAAAATAAAAAAGGGAAAATGTTTTTAACAGGATTCCATAAGAATAAGGGAAATCTGCCTTTCCTGCTTATTAAATGTAAATAATGAAACAATCAAGGACTATGAAAGGTAGATGGAAGTTAAAACTTTCATACCAAGAATGAAACGTGTCTCAGCATCCTTCACTGTTAAGGCAATATAACAAAAGGTAGATGTGAATTCAGTGAACTAGAAATGAAAAATCTTAAAGATACTGTGTGAGCAGAATAATCAGGAAGAGGTGAGTCTATCAGTGCAATAAATGATCAGAAGTGATACTGCTAGGACAGCAATATAATATTCAAAAAGCTGTATAGTTATACAGCTGCAGTAAAAAATGTTAAAGGAAATTCAGAGAATTCCAATGTAAATAAGAAATGTTTTCAAGATCATATTCAAAGCAGCAAAACCAAATGTTATATCTGCATTCTGTTTCTATAATTAATTTTTTCCCTTATTTTCAAATAAAGTAGAGATTTTATGTGAAAATAAGACATTTAAAAGAGCTTGATGGCTAAACTGCGTTTTTCCCTTCCAGTGCAAGCACTTGTGAAGGGCATTAACGAAGAACATCAATCGGTGCGCAGTTCCCCAGACTCCCTGCATAATGCTTTACTGATACTGTGTCAGCCAAACTACACTGCCACATGCAGCAATGAGTGAAAATAAAAACATGGTCAGAGAATGAGCGCTCTAACAAAATAATATTTAATGAATAAGAACATTAATCTTTAAATATTATTTCTGCTGGAGTACCCATTTCATAATTTTACTTTTTACTTTTGTTTCCTTTTCCCTTTGAAAAAAACATTATCTTTGCTACTGCTGAGTGCAAACGTCCAGAAAATCGGATTGTCATGCTGCTAGGCAGGATGACGTGATCTCCTTACTATGGGTGATTTGTGTGCAGCATGCACACACAAAAACTTTTTCATTTTATTTTAAAATGCTAATATTAAAAGTTTTTGTTTCTGCAATGTGTTCCTGCATCAGAAAGACAATGCCACATTTCCAAACCCTTCTCCAAAGTTTTCGCAAACATATGCGCAAGTATTAAAATCAATCTGAAACTGATCATACTCCCAAAGGAGCACAAAAGTAGACTGTAAATGTGTTTATTAGAAAAAACACACTAAAGTTAGAAATAATATGGTCAAAATATGAGGTAATGATTACTCCAAAAATGCAGCAATAATAAAAATCCAAGCCAAGACCATGACAGAGAAACACTTGAAGGTTTTCCCTAAATCTAATTCCCATAAGATGGACAAAAATGATCCAAAATGAAAATAAAAATAAAAGATGAAAAGTTAGCAGCTTTACTCTTAGACTACTCCAACTATCTACCATCAAAATAAATGCACATAGCTAATTCTATACTGTCTAATTTGCGGACAGTCACTGTATCAGTAAATCATAACACTGGCATGGAATCTTAGGCAATACTATGACTCATCAAGGAAGTGAATATAAAAAGCAGTTTAAACCAATACTAATGTAAGTGCGCTGAGCATAAATGTAGCAATTCAGAAATAAAACAACATGGCAGCATGCATATAATGTGCTGTGAAAACCTATGATGAGGTTAGTCTTAATGGAAAGAAATAAACAGCTCCTACAATACTGAGTTGTATGGGGCCTTCAGCATGTCAAAGAATTAGCTATGTGGAGAATAATCAACCAAGAGAGCTTACTAATGGCAAACTCAGTGCACTTTCCAGGGAACCAGCAAAGATCTGCGTAAGTACCTATATGTTGTAGAAATAACACAAAATGCAGTATAAACTGAAAGCAAGCTGAAATTAATTTGAATAATCAATTCTGCACAAAATCAGTTCAATAGGTTCATAGGTTCACAGGAGATCACTATGCTAACGGCTTAAAGGCCCTTACAAGCCTAGCCAATGTAACCTGATTTTACCCAATATATGGCCAATAGATGCCACAAGATGGCCTAGATTTCTGCCTGTGCATAATCCAAATTACATTTGAAGAGGGACAGGGAAGGACTCTGCTTAATGTGAATAGGAAGCCTGTTCCAAAAAAGAGGCAATCTTTGAGACACATCTATCTCTCCAGCATGTTTTGTTTGAGTCACTGACTACATTTAGATCCCTAGATCAGGTGACCCTCATGCTGTTTGACTTGTGGATGTGTTGCAGCTCAATCAGGGCTGCAGTTGTGAGCGACTTGTAGGTCGGGCATAGGTTACCCTTAATAGTTGGTAGGAGACAGAGTAAAGGGATAAGGCTTTTAGTCTGTCTGCATAGTTCCTGTTTTTTACATCCTGTATTTTTCTTTGTGAGCAGCCTCTGAGGCCATTAAGTACAAATGGTGCACTGTACTCGATTATTGGTCTAATGAGAGCTGGGTACAGCAGGACTATTATGTGGCGCAACTTATAAGTAAAGTTATGGCATCCAGATCAAAGGAAATTAAAGGATTTAGTCACTACTGTGGACACAGTGGTCAAAGTTTAGGCTACTATCTGTCTGCATTCCTAGAGCTCTCACCTCTGAGTCCACTCTAAGGGGTGTGCTACTGATGTTGTAATTTTCAGGGGTATTTGACTTTCCAAGGGGTATGGTAATGCATTTTTTGTATTTAGTTTTAGGCCATGGTTCTGGCACCAATCATTTGTCTGATCTAGACCCTCCTAAAGGATACCTACATCAGTGGGGGATTAAATGATTGGCCCTCAGCTTGCAGTCGTTGGCAAGCTTTGTCATCCAGAGACCTTCCACATTGTCCTTGACTTTAGAGAAGTATATTCTGAACAGGAGTGGTCCCAGTACTGAGCCCTGTTGCACACCACTAGTAACTGGCCTCTTGCTAGATCTGGATTCACCCACTATAATGATGTGTCCTGTCCATGAGCCAATTGACTATCCATCTGGTAACATAGGGATTTTTTACCAGTTTTGAGAGTTTATTTATAATACTTGAGTGGGAATTTTGTCAAATGCCTTGGCCAGGTCGAGATGGTCAGTATGTACTGTTTTACCCTCATCCATGGCCTTAGTGACTTTTTCAAAGAATTCCACCAGGTTCAGTAGGAATGACCTGCACTTGACAAAGCTGAATTTGGTTGGGCCCAATATTTGGAAGTCTCCTAGGTCATTATTTATCAGGTCCATGATTATTCTTTCCATAGCCTTACATATAAGGCTAGTCAAACGTACGGGTCTGTAATTTCCCAGGTCAGTAGATGGTCCCCCTTTTTGCAGAAGAATGACTGTTGTTGTCCTCCACTCTATCAGGATAAAGCCAATCCAGAGGCTATGGTTAAATATAGATCCTAATGGACCTGCCAGGTCCTGAATGAAGCTGTTTAAGGTCAACCTGGTATATTGTCAAGCCCCACTGAAGCCATGTTTTTAGGTTTAGAGAGTGCACTGGCAACTTGTTCTTTGGTGATAAGTGGTTGTAGAGAGTAATTTTTGGGGCAGAACTTGAGGTAGTGGGGAGGTGAAATTTGAGCAGAATTTATTGGCCAGCAGATTTGTTATGTCTTCTGGGTGAATATAAGTGATGCCATTCACAACTAATTCCGCATATTGTTGGAGTGTTGCTCTCATGATTGTGGACATAACTAAAAAATGCCCTATGGTTATCTTTAGCTTTGGAGGCTATTTGTACCTCAAAGTCTGCTATCAGGGACTTGACTAGTACTCTGATTCACTTGTTTAGACTAATGACGGACCTATTTCTCTGTTGTGTGCATTCCTTCTTATTTCTCAACAGGATGTTCTTTCTTTTGTTGTACAGCATATTAATACTAGGGGTCTGGCATGTTTTTGCAGTTTGACCTGGGTTTATTTTGGTCTGGCACTGCCATTTTTATGCAGTTATTTATATGGTCATACGAGGGTTTTCTGTATGTGTCTGCATATGTTTGTGTTTTCTGAATCTGGGGGAGTTTAGAAACTAGCTATGCCATCCCTTAATAGGGGTAATTTACCTCAGAGAAGTTCTTATAGTTTTTGGAGTTAGGTGGAGGGACTAGTTTTACCTTTGTTTCAAAAAAGATTGCATTGTGATCTGATCTTACTAGTTAGGACATAACACTATAGGGGTGCATTCCTGTCCCACATTTGCAAGTACCAGATCAAGGATATTTGTTCCCCTAGTGGGAATGCAAACTAGTTGCTCCAGGGCATTTGAATTTACAAAGTCAAGAAATCTTTGTGCCTGGACATGTATGCCTCCCAATTAACAGAGGAGTAGTTAAAATCACCCTTACGTATGGTATTGGGTTGGATAGTGAGCAATTCTAATAACTTCAGGTATGATGTATGGGTTTCTTGGTTCATAGAGGGGAATCTGTAGCTAGTAAGAATATGGTAATGGATTTTTCCCATGATTATTTGGGCATGGAATAGCTCAGGCATGTCATATTGTTTGACGTGTGCTTATCGTTTATGTGGATAGAGACACCACCACCTTTAGCTCTTACATATTGTGTGTGTGGTCAGAATGTATGAAAAGCATTATAGCCATGCATTGCCAGAGAGCTTTCCATGGCTTTGAATCATGCTTCAGTAACTGAAAAGACAGCAGCATTCTCCTGGGTGAGGAGAGCTTTCAGGGAGTCCAGTTTCTTGTTGAGGCTCCTAGCATTGAGCAAGAAATGCCTTTAGCTTGTCCTGAGTAGCTTTTGTTATGTTGGAAGGTTTGCCTGTTTGGCAATGCCTAAAAATGGCACTACAGGGGTGGATAATGTTTTGGCCAATATTCAAAAGCCTAGAGGTGACAGGTGAAGACCATCCCTGGCAAAGCAGCATGGCCTGTCAGCCATGTCCTCCCAGGCTGACAAGTATTGAACCCCTTTAGAATGACACCAGTAGCCAAGCCAATTGTTGAAGTCAATAATTTTTTGATGGTAGTGTGGCATCATCCTTGGAGACGGTAGAATGGTGCCCAGTTCTAGGCTCATACCTGCCTGCGACACATATTCTGAGAGCTCAATCAGGTCTCTTTTCATATAATCCAAGGAGGTATGTCTCAGGTCATTTACACTCACATGGAATATGACCGAATCATACTGGTACTTATGGTACTTATGGGTAAGTGACCAGAGTGCTTATATGATCTGACAAATCCTGGCACCTGACAGGCAACTAACTGTAACCTTATACAGCCTGGTGAGAGGGACATCAGTGTATCTCACAATCGAGTCTCCTATGACCACAATATTGGGTTGTGGAGTATTTTGCCTTATGGGTTTATTAGCTGAGGTACAATAAGATGTGACTTTATGTGTTATGATGGGAATTGTCTTGTTTGTGTACATGCAGTGTTACTTGAGGACTGCACCTGAGAGGCCTTTAAGGTTTGGATAAGTTACATGTGAGCACCTCTGCATATGTGTGCCTGTGGTCCATTGTGGGTGCGGTGAGTGATGTGTAAGGTGGTGACAACCTGTTTATTGTGTTTTGTGCCTCTATGTGAGACACAAGCCTCCAATATCAATGTGTAACTACATCTCTCACATACTCCATTTGTCTGTTCGATAATTGTCTGTCAGCGAACATAACACAATTGTTACATTGCTTCAGGATACCCATGTCAATCAAGCTGGATGCAGAGATAGCAGGAAAACATGTCCATCCATGGTTGCAGGTCCTACTGTGTACTTGAAAGGGACAGGAATGAAGGGTGTCTGTAACTGGATGAGGGAAATGTGCTTATGTGGTGCAATCTGCAGCTAACCTAACCAGTGATGCTGCCCGGTGCCAAATCAGATGCACTCTGAGCAGCAATAGTCCTGGGTACAATAATGAGGTGTTTCCAGATGTTTGCATCTGTACAGGGCAGTGACATAGCAAACAGCTCCATGCAAATGTGTCAAATTTATACCAGCATTGGAAATACAGAAAACTCACTCACCTGAAAAAAATACACAGTATGATGTGTTAAAGAATATTCATGACTGCCCCTGATAAGTAAAGGCATAAACCAAACTAACACAGTAGTGGCATTATTAAAGTTAAATACATTTATGCCTAAGTCAAGGCATAACAGAGTCTCTTAATTAACTCCAAGATGCACTTAACAAGGTATACAGTCAACAACTAATTAAAAATCAAATAAAGGTTACTTGCAACTCCTCATTAAATATTACGATATCCTTAGCTCCAGTCCCTCAAGAAAAAAATGCTATTGCCAAAAACAAGACATTAATCTTCCACATTGTAGGTCTTTACATAAAATAAGAATGCAGAGGTGAAATATTACTGGACATATACAAGTTATTTATGTAGAATGTTTGCCAAGTATCACAGGTAAATGCATTAATTTAGGTATGCTGTATGGAAATCCACCATACGAGAAAATGCAGCAAAATAAAGAACCAACAAACAATAACAATGTACCTTTCGTTCTGATTTGGAGTTAGATGTGTGCAAATATTAAGATTTGTGGCATTGAGAGCACGGAGATGGTTGGACGGGCCCTCATTTTTGAAGAGGGATGATTCCTATGAAAGAAAAGACCTAGGAAATCTTCCTCCTCCTCACTTGTTCGCTACACTTTCTTTTTCTCTCTAATGAATAACAGATCTGAACTAGGAAAAGAGGAATAGTAACAACATAGGCAAGTGATATTGGGAACCGTATGACCCTTAACCAGGCATGTAACTCTTACTTACAAGATCTTGCCAAAGAGGACAAGAAAAAATTTTCAGCTGAACACAGTGTCTAAAATTTGAGCATCAACATCTTCAGAGAGAGATGCCAAGGAGTTAGGCAAATGTATCAATGTACTGCTTTACCACTTACAAAGTACAGTTGGGTAGGTAAACCTACCAGAACAGTAGATGTTTGATTGATCACTGCTGCAGTAGCCTTAGCTATATGGATTATATTCAGACAAGGATATAACAGCCAGCGTCCAAAGCTTCAGGGCACCTTCTACATGCCCAAACTGGCAGGTCGAGCTGAACCGACTAAAAAGACAAGTTTGGGCACCAAGTTCTTCAGAGCGTTCATGCCAACAGAGATAGGGAGGGCTGTGCCCTGAAAGGGCAATGCTAGAAACAACAAAAAATAACTGTTCACAAACTGGAATAAACAACACTCCAAAAAAGTAGAGTGGGGTGGAGGGAGGGTGTGACTACTGCAGCAGTGATCATTCAAACATCTACTGTTATGGTAAGTTTACTTACACAACTGTACTATGTTCTTCATATTGATCACCAGTGGCGGCTGGTGACTTCAAATCACAGGGGGGCTGCAGGAGACGCTGAATGGGCGGGGTCAAAGGGAAGGGGTGTGGTCAACCATAAAGGGGAGGAGCTATGCACAAAACCACAAAAAAACTAACTTTAATTAAATACGCTGCCCTGGGTGGCAAACCATCATTATGAAAGTCCAATCAAGACAAAAATAAGTGTAGAAGAATAAAAATATTTCAATGCATTGGCTGCATGACAGCTTACTTAATATCTAGATGGAAACAAAAGGTTGTGAGGCATGAAAAAATAAATTACTTTTTAAATACATTACTGGAATGCCAGTCAAAATCAAGTATAAGAAAACCAGAAGCACTCAACTCAAACTACTTCTCCTTGCACTGCAGTTCTAATTATAATATATTCAGCTTTATTAAAGTACCAAGCAACATGCTGAAAGTAGAAATCTATGTGATGCCCCACTTGTAAAAATGTTTCTTATCCAAAAAGACCTGCTGCCTGACAACGTTTCATGGGGAAAACATGATAAAAGTAAAAATGAAAAGCAAACAAGAAACAAGCTCAAGATACATTGCTTAAAGGATTACTGTACAGGTTATGGACCACACATGATTGGCATTCTGTTTAGTTTACGGGTAAAGCCTGTAGAGATGACTGGAAGTCTCCAACAAGTGTAATGAGCTTTTTAAAATAATGGAATCCTGTCCTTTAATACCCAAGGCTTATACATTATCTAGTCAAGTATTCTCTGCATGGCAACAACAGAAAGGCTTTCAATGTTGGCAATTCTTTAACAGTATGCTTATTAAAGCTTACTTGCATCTTACGATGTCAGACAAGCTTACCTTATGGTCATTAAAGCATTGCTACTTAAACACAGAGCAACAGGCACTTTGAGTAATAAGCATAAATCAACAGTACAAAAATATGACAGAAACCAGACCATTCTGCAAAATCAAGGACAGATGAAAAGCCACTGTAGTACTTATGCAGTGTGTCCTCCCCATCCAAGGTAGATACAACTACTCCTTGCCTTGCTTGGACACATCCAGAGTCACTACATGGGGAGTGGGTGCAACAAGCATGTCACAATTTGAAATCTCTCTGGCTGACTGTGATGGCCCTGACACATTTGTCATACCTCTCAACTTCACTTCAAGAGCAAGAAATCTGGACAAAGCCATACACAGAAGTGGGACAAAGGCACAACAAGAAGGACAATTTTTAAATATTGCTCTAATAAACTTAGAAAGATAATAGAATAGGTCTTGCATTAGTATGAATTTTCTGAAGGGTATAAAATCTGAAACTCAAATGTCTGTCATTTTCTAACTTCAGTCTTTAGTGATTTGTCACTAATTTGCCAAAAAACACAATTTTATGAAAAATGGACCAAAAATGTGATGCAAAAATATAAAATAGACACACAATACAGCTTCTACCTGTCAAAGAAGGGACACTTTAATATTAGTACTGCTACCTTGAGCAGCTGACAAAATAAAAGAATCTACATGCATTTCAAGTAATCTATAACTTTGATTATTACAGTTATTTCTTAATTGTAAACCCTCCATGTTTTCTTCCAAAATTGCTATTTTATGGAGGGATTATTAGGGGAAGAGCAACATTTTGAGCCAAAATTGGGGACAGTTGAGAGGTTGGCTATGCCTAATTCTATAAAGCAATTTATTTGCATGTACCTCTCAACCTGTTAATGCAGTAAATCTGAACAAGGCCAAATATATTGGGGCACATATAAACAGTACTAAAAATTGCTCTTGTATAAATTGAGACAGTTGATAGAACGGCTCTTACTTTAACATGCATTTTATGAAGGTTATGAAGTCTGAAACTTATTATTTAGTGACTTCTGGCAAATCATTTAGGAATTAAAACTACAAATTTTATGAACAACAAACCAAAAATAAGAAGCAAAAATCTATTCATTCTTTGAAAATCTGGACAGTTGGGAGGTATAGTTCAGCTGGGCCTGTCTGAGGTTGCTGCCCTTCCCCTGACAAAATAATGGTTGAACTGGAGCCTCTGCAGCCATTCCAATTAACCATTACTTGGCTATTTCACTCCATTTACCATAAACACTAATGTGCATACTGCTTTACTTCAATGATTGGACTTCATTTGAAAGTTTTATTTTGTATTTTACAGCACAAACATTAAGTAATCTGTTAAACAAAGCAATGCAGTCTCACAATGAAAACTTAGCATTAAAACTTCTCTGCCCTTGAAACTCACATTCATTGAAACAGCATTGAAACCCACATTCAAAGAAAATACATTTTGCCAGTGGCAGATAAAGATTAATTTTGGGCTGTTTTGAATCATAGGCCCCTTGCATATGAAACATACATGTGCTCTTTGATACACCTTCCTCATTGTACTAAAATTATATTCCTTGTACAATACAGTACACTTGTTAGAGGGTGTTTTAAATTTGTTTTGAACATTTTTCCAGTAAGCAATGAAACAAAACATATGCACCCATAATGGCAAAACTGCCCAGTTGAGAACATTTATCATAAAAAAGTCTACTCAGACTTCCACAGTCCACCATTATTAGTAAATATACACAATTCTACAGTCCACCATTATTAGTAAATATGCACAATTCCACAGTCCACCATTATTAGTAAATATGCACAATTCTACAGTCCACCATTATCAGTAAATATGCACAATTCTACAGTGCACCTTTATCAGTAAATATGCACAATTCTACAGTCCATATTCAGTGAATTCAGTTCTTGCCATAGCTGTCAACCTTAGCACAAAACCTGGACGAAGCCAATAATGGGGAATACAGTCCCAAAATAGGGACAAATTTAAAATATTCATCTTATAAACTTAGAAAATTGCTAGAAAAAAGGTTGTGCTACTATGTATTCTGAAGAACATGAAGTTTGAAATTCAAATGCCGGTCAATTCTACTGCGGACAGAACAAAAACAATTTTCAGCAGAGACACAGGGATTAATACTGCAGACACGTCTTTGTAAAATGGCAGGGCATCAGAGCAAATCCACACAAACACAGGCAGGAGATGCAGACTCCAAACAGAAGCCACCCCAACCAAGAATCAAACCAGAAAACCTATAGCTGTGAGGCAACAATACTACCACCGCACCATCAATTATGCAAGGAATTAAACATTCAGAAACCTGAAGTCTGAAATTCAAATGCCTGTCAATTTTACCGCGGACAGAACAAAACCAATTTTCAGCAGGGATTAAAACTGCAGACACGTCTTTGTAAAATGGCAGGGCACCAGAGCAAATCCACACAAACACATGGAGGAGATGCAGACTCACACAGAAGCCACCCCAACCAAGAATCAAACCAGAAAACCTATAGCTGTGAGGCAACAATACTACCACTGCACCATCAAATCTGCAAGGAATCAAACATTCAGAAACCTGAAGTCTGAAATTCAAATGCCTGTCAATTTTACTGCGGACAGAACAAAAACAATTTTCAGCAGAGATGCAGGGATTAATACTGCAGACACGTCTTTGCAAAATGGCAGGGCACCAGAGCAAATCCACACAAATACAGGGAGGAGATGCAGACAGAAGCCACCCCAACCAAGAATCAAACCAGAAAACCTATAGTTGTGAGGTAACAATACTATCACTGCACCATCAATTATACAAGGAATTAAACATTCAGAAACCTGAAGTCTGAAATTCAAATGCCTGTCAATTTTACTGCGGACAGAACAAAACAATTTTCAGCAGAGACGCAGGGATTAAAACTGCAGACACATCTTTGTAAAATGGCAGGGCACCAGAGCAAATCCACACAAACACAGGCAGGAGATGTAGACTCCAAACAGAAGCCACCCCAACCAAGAATCAAACCAGAAAACCTATAGCTGTGAGGCAACAATACTACCACCGCACCATCAAATCTGCAAGGAATTAAACATTCAGAAACCTGAAGTCTGAAATTCAAATGCCTGTCAAATTTACTGCGGACAGAACAAAAACAATTTTCAGCAGAGACGAGGGATTAAAACTGCAGACACATCTTTGTAAAATGGCAGGGCACCAGAGCAAATCCACACAAACACAGGCAGGAGATGCAGACTCACACAGAAGCCACCCCAACCAAGAATCAAACCAGAAAACCTATAGCTGTGAGGCAACAATACTACCACTGCACCATCAAATCTGCAAGGAATTAAACATTCAGAAACCTGAAGTCTGAAATTCAAATGCCTGTCAAATTTACTGCGGACAGAACAAAACAATTTTCAGCAGAGACGAGGGATTAAAACTGCAGACACATCTTTGTAAAATGGCAGGGCACCAGAGCAAATCCACACAAACACAGGCAGGAGATGCAGACTCCACACAGAAGCCACCCCAACCAAGAATCAAACCAGAAAACCTATAGCTGTGAGGCAACAATACTACCACTGCACCATCAAATACGAGGGAATTAAACATTCAGAAACCCTTAAGTCTGAAATTCAAATGCCTATCAATTTTATTTAACATTTTTAATCAGGACAGTCTGACTTGGAACAAATAAACAAATTTTCAGCGGAGGCCCAGGAAGAAATAATGCAGACATGTCTTTGTAACATGGGAGGGCACAAAAGCAAACCCACACAAACACAGGGAGAAGATACAGACCCCACAAAGAAGGAACCCCAGCCAAGAATCAAACCCAAGAACCTGCAGCTCAACAATGATAGTACTAGACCATCAAATATCAAGCATTGCAACATTTACAAACCACAGATATTATGAGGAACAGATCAGATCAAATATGAGGTAAAAATCTGAAATTTTTTACAAATGGTGGTGGGTAGGGAACTCAAGTCTTTAACACCTGCATACAGGGTACAGGGTTCAAGCCTGAGGCATTCACCACACACACACACACACACACACACACACACACACACACACACACACACACACACACACACACACACACACACACACACACACACACACACACACACACACACACACACACACACACACACACACACACACACACACTCCAGTAAAGGACAAGCACCATACACAAACTAAACTCCAGTAAAGCACAAGCACCATACACAAACTAAACTCCAGTAAAGCACAAGCACCATACACAAACTAAACTCCAGTAAAGCACAAGCAGCACCATACACACAAATAAAAAGAAAAATAAACATTGTAAATTGAAAGGCACCTTACCTGAATACATCCAGAGTTAACGTCCGTACATACATCCTTCCCGCAATACTGAAGACCCGAATGAGATCCACATGCTCTTTCCGACGAGATCCCTAAGGCACTGTCCCGAGTCCCTGCTGCTCTTGCAGTCCTGCAGTCCGCGCCCCATAATCCTGTCGGGTCTGTGCACTGTAAGTAAAAGTGCACAGGCGGCTCCCCCCCTATGGGGGGCTGCCTTGAGCATGCGCATAGACCGATAAGCCGGGGACTTCGGTCTATGCGCGCCAATCCGAATTTTAAAAAAATATTTTTTTTTTTTTTTTTTTTTCTTTTTTTTTTTCTTTTTGAGGGGGCTGCAGTCCGGCAGCCCTATGCCACGAGCCGCCCCTGTTGATCACTACTGCAGTGGTCTTAGATATATGGTTAGATTACCACAACTTATAACATTTGGAAGGGGAAGCAGCCCCTGAAGTATGGCCCTAGCAAACCTGATCTAGACCTAGAGAAGGAATCAGGCTTCATGTGTCTTGTAAACATATGTATAAAACACCAAGCTGCTGCTACTAGAATAGAGTCCAACACTTCCCAAAAAGCTACAGATGAAGTCAAAGATCTGGTAGTGAGGGCTTTGAACCTGTCTCTGTAATAGTTTTGTTGTGCAGAGTATAACAAAAGGTAATAATTTGAGACAACCATTTGGAAATTGTTTTGACACAGGCTCTCTCTTCCCACCTTCACATGAAATGAAAGTACAGTTGTGTAAAATCTTACCATAATGGTAGATGTCCTTGCCTTCACTGCTGCAGTATTTCTTATGAATGGGGGATCCCCAGCCATGAAGCCCTCCATCTAGCCTGTTTACAAAAGTCTACCATTGCTTTCAGATACACTGAACGTCACCTGCACTCTCCTTGCATAAGATAGGGCATGAAGGTGACGTTCAGGCGTACCATCCTCAGAACAGATTGCCCCAGTGGGAACAGCAGTCCAAGGAGACACAGCCAGGAAGGGAAAAAGGCCAGGGGGGTGGAAGGAGAGTGAATACTGCAGCAGTGATGGCAAAGACATGTACCATTATGGTAAGATTTTGCACAACTGTAATATGTCCTTACATTCACCCCTGCAGTATCCCTTCTGAATGGGAGAGTGCAAAAGCTGAAGAAGAAACCTGGGAGGAGGAAGCAGCAAAGCCTCCAAGAAGCCATGAAGAATGGCAGCAGCAAAACCAGCTCTGACTCTGGAGATGCCATCCAACTGGTAATGTTTGGTAAAGGTATGCACAGACGTCCAGGTAGCAGCTTCAAGAACAGAATTAACCTTTGAAAAAAGCACCAGAAGAAGCCACAGCTCTAGTGGATTGAGCCTTTATAGAAGGAAGGCTCTCACCATGAAAAGTGTAACAAAAGGAAATAGCCTTTGAAATCCAAGTGAAAATAGTTTGCTTGAAAACAACCAAACCTAAAGACCTAGGATGAAAGGAAACAAATAACTGGTCAGACTTTCTGACAGCTTTAGTTTTATCCAAATAAAATCTGAGCTGTCTGTGCACATCTAAGGTATGCAGCCCCCTCTCACTGTTAGATTGTGGAGAGGAAGAGAAAGTAAGCAAATTAATAGACTGATTAAGTGATACCTCATTAACCACCTTGGGCATAAAAGAAGGATTAGTAAACAAGGAAACCCTGTCCTCATGAAATACCAAAAAGGTGGACGAGTCATTTTTTGCTATAACTGCTATTATATCAATATTGTTTAAAATTGTACTTGTTTAAAAATGTACTATTGGAGCTTTTCTCCTCGGGTCTCCACTGAAAATGGGCCACAAGCCCAGTTGGACAAACCCGGTTAACAAATGTCAGTAAATAAATAAGGGCTTGCAACTCAGACACCCATCTGGCAGAAGTAAGAGTTAACAAAAGAACCGTCTTCCAAGAACAATGTTGCAAGGAAGCTGAAACAGCAGGCTCAAAAGGAGTCTGAGTCAATTTTTCCAGAACAAAATTAAGATCCTGGGGAGGAGGAACAGGCTTCCTGGGAGGTCTAATATTAAGGATGCCTTTAAGAAATTGCTTAGCCTCAAATCTCGATGCTAATGGGGGAGTTTAAAGGCAGACAAGCAGAAAGAGCTGATAAGCGGGCCTTGATAGAAGAATAGGCCAAATCAGCACTGAGCAACTCACACAAATAAGAAAGAACCAAAGGAACATCCACAGAAAGTGGGTCCAGGTCATGAGAAAGACAGCAAATAAAACAACTTTTCCATTTAGATAAGTAGGATCTCCTAGTAGTAGGTTTCCTGGCCTCCTGCAGGACCTGCAGCATGTCCGCAGAAAAAAAGGTGTCTATGAGGAATCAAAACCCTATCACCCACAGTGTCAGTTGAAACATGGACAGGTGAGGATGGATAAGAGACCCCTCATCTCGTGTGAGGAGACCTACCTTGTGAGGTAACTTGTGATGACTGCCCCTGGCTAGATGCAGAAGTGCAGGAAACTAGTGCTGTCATGGCCAACAGGGAGTCACCAGCAAGATTTTGGGAGCATCCTGTTGAATCTTGAGCAGTACTCTTGAAATGAGAGGAAGGTAAGGGAATGCATAAATAAACATCCCCTTCCAAGAAAAGGAGACAGTTTCCACCTTCCATACCAGAGTACCTGGGACTCTGGCAGAAAACAGAGGACGTTGCCTGTTCACAGGGGAGGAGAAGAGATCTACTTGAGGAGTACCCCACTGGTGAACAATGCCCAGAAACACATCCCTGTGAAGCATCCATTCATGGGATTGAGTGAAGGACCTGCTCAGACTGTCGGCCACAACGTTCAGATTTGAAGGAATGTAAACTGCCTGAAGAGTTGCATGATATTGGATAGCCAGATCCCATACCAGAAGTGCCATCTGGCAAAGATGGTAGGATCTCGTACCGCCTGTTTGTTGATGTACCACATGACTGTGGTATTGTCCGTAAATGCCTTCAGAGGCCCTGCAGAGAGGAGAGGATGAAAGGCCTGAAGAGCCAGCATAAGAGCCCTCGTCTCTTTGTTGTTGATGTGCTCCTTCCGCTGATGAGGCGACCACACTCCCTGAACTCTCAGGGAGGCAAATGCTGCTCCCCATCCCACATCTGAAGCATCTGTGAACAGATCCTGAGAGGGAAGCAGAGGCTGAAAAGGGAGCCCTGGATTCAGGGACAACTGCTTAATCCACCACAGAAGCTCTTTCTTGAGACATGAGAGAAGAGGAAAGTCTAGAGGATGCACATGCTGAAGCCATACCGACTTCAGAAACCACTGGAACTTCCTTATGTGGAGTTTGGCCAGAAGAAGCATTGGAATGTTGGAAGCCATGAACTCCAGAGCTCTCAGAAACTCCCTGGCTGTAATGGAGGCCAGGGGAAGAAGAGTTTGAAAGAAAGAAATGAGCGTAAATGCCTTCGGAGGAGGCAGGGATGCCAGCATTGGCACCGTTTGAAATCTGCAACCCAGAAAGATATGATCCTGAAAAGGAGTCAGGGAAGACTTGATGAAATTTATTGTGAACCCCAGGCTCTGAAGAAAAGTGGTAAAATGAAGACTGCAAAAGGACCTCTGGAGAATATGCCTGAATCAGCAAGTCGTCCAAATAAGGAAAGATTTGGATCCCTTGAAGCCTGAAAAAGACAATCACAGGAGCAAGGCATTTGAACACCCTTGGGGCAGTAGAAAAGCCAAAGGGTGAAGCACAGAACTGAAAATGCCAGGAAGCAACAGAGAAATGCAAAAATCTCCTGAAAAGAGATGGATCAGAATATGGAGATAAGCATCCTTGAGGTCCAGAGACACCAGAAAGGCCTGAGGGAGCAAGAGAGGAAAAAGGGACTGAAGGGACAACATCCAAAAGGAAGGCACCTTCAGGAAGGTGTTCAGATGGGAGGTCTAGAATAGGTCTCCAAGTACCTTCTTTTCTGGGCACTAGAAATATTCTTGAATAAAACCCGTTCCCCCTTTGGGACACAGGCACTTCTTGAATAGTACCCTGAGGCAAGAGGTCCTGAAAAACCTCTGGGAAAAAAAGGAAGCTGTTCCTGAGGAGGCTGAGGAATTCTCATAAAAGAAGGGTGGGAAATCCAGACCATGAAGTACCCTTGATGAATGACTGACAGAACCCAAGAATCCTGGGTGATCCGGAGCCAAACAGGAAGAGAAACAGAAAGGCGAAGAGAAAGAGGAATGTGGATGGGAATGGGTGGATAGTCAGATAGTACCTGGTTTGTCAGGAAAGGAAGGCTTAAGAATCCCTGGAGTCTGAGTGGCCTTAGCAGGAGTCCGTTTACTACCCTTTTTACCTTTAGAAGGAGGGCGAGACTGCCTACGAACAAAGGCTGGCTTAAAAGGGTGGTTCTGCTGAAATTTAGGCAGAGAAGAAACAAAGACATGCTTAAGCTCCTGTAAAGCCTTCCCCTTGATACTGAAGAGACTTAAATAATCCAGCAGCCGCTTCACCAAATAAAAGAGTATTATCCAGAGGCGCATCCAGCAACTTAGCCTTAATAGCATCAGGCAAAGGTTGAAGCTGAAGCCATGAATATCTCATCTGAACTGAACCAGAAGCAGCAGCCCTTAAAGAGGCATCTACTGCATCATAACTACATTTGATAGAATGACAAACTAACTGAGAGGAAGTCCCAAGCAAGGAAAGAGCAGATTTACCCTCAGACTCTGAAAGATCAGAAAGAACCTGACAGGCCTGAGAAAGAAGAGTCAAAACATACCTAGAGATATGGGTCTGATAATTAATAGCCCTAAAAGCCAAGTAGAGGAAGTATAAACTTTCTTACCCAGCCTATCCATGGTCCTACTGTCCTTGTCAGAAGGCAGTAACTTGGACGAAGGAAGCAATTGAGATGGCTTATTAGAGGCTACAGACACCATGGAGAGGTCAGCAGCAGGACATTTAAACAAAAACCAACAATCCTCAGGCACCCCCATAAAACCTATCAGACTTACTGGCAGCAGGGGGCAGAGAATGCGGCGCTTGACAGGCACTGGAAAAAAACATCCAATAAAACAGGCAAAACAGAAGGAATGGCCATAGGTTTAGGAGATTCCATCTGCAGTACCTCATAGTACCTCTTATGGATATCCGAAACCTGGGCGCAATCCCATTTAAAGTCCATCATCCTAAAGATTGTGTCCCCAAAGGATATTTCCTCAGAGGGATTATCTAGAGTATGAGAATCCTCCTCCTTAAACCCACAGTCTAAAGGGGAGGGAATTTGGTCAAAATAAGCAAGGGAGTCATTATCAGAATCCACCTCAGAAGAGTGGAAGTGTCTGTGCCTTTTAGGGGAAGAGGCGGACCATGGAGGAGCAGGAACTGAAACCACTTGAGGAGACAGCAACGAAAGTAAAGCATTAAATCACCCCTGAGTAAAGGCCTGCCACTCACTTTGTGGATCTCTAGGAGCAGAAAAAAGACAGTTAGTTTTCTGTTTAATTTTTTAAAGGGACAGCCATCCTAGAAACCTGAGAAGGCCCAGACTCAGAACAGCATTCCAGAACTGTAGTAGGAACATCTTCCCTAAAGAGAAACTCTGGAACCTCACTAGACCCCTCAGAAACAGTTGATTGTGGTTCCCTCTGAATGCCCAAAACAGATGCCTGCAAAGCCTCTTCGGACGTACTGCCTGTCAGATTCTCACCTGCCTCCAACCCAGATGTGGTAGAAGAATCTGATAAAACAACCAGGTGAGCCCCTGGGTGTATAATAACCTCAGGAGAAACTCCCGGCAGAGGCTGGACAGAGGAAGATTCCGGTCTTACCATATGCACCTTCTTCTCAGAGGGCAGGAAGTTCCATCTATAGTACCTGAAGCAAGAAACTTAAGTTGCTGCTTCTCAAGGTACAAGGAAGGGGAAGAAAGCCTACTACGAAGAGTTTTGGGGACAAACGCCTGACAAATTGAACAAGGCATATGGTCATGATCAGCACCAAGGCAAAAAAGACACTTACCATGGCGGTCTTAATGGGGAATCAGCCCCCCACACTGGCATTTACCCTTCCTGCATGACATTAACCCCAAACAGCACTAAACAAACAGAAAAAGTAACCAAAAACCCAACTTGGTATTTATCTGCAACTCTGAGGACTCCAGCAAACAGGAGCAAGCACAGAAAAGCCAATAAACAGAAAAACCGTAAAAAAAAAAAAAAATGGATGCATACAACAGACCAGCGGTTAAAACAGCATTTGAACTGGCAGCAAAGTTCTGAGGATGGCATGCCTGAGCGCAATCTTTATGTCCAGCCTTATGCCAGGAGTGTGCGGGTGACATTCAGCATACCTCAAACTAATGGTAGACTTTTGTAAACTGTCCAGATGCAGGGCTTCATGGCAGGGAATCCCCCATTCGTAAGGAATATTGCAGCGGTGAATGTATGGAGATCAACTGATCAAAAAATCTGAAAGATTTAGTTCTGACACAGAAGTACCAGAGTTGTTTGTGGACCCTCAAAGCATAGATTATGGATTATACTTTTCCCTCATTTTTAGGTATAGGTAAGAAAATGGGAAGATGGATATCTTTGCTTAAAATAAACTCGGATACCCCTTTGGGCATAAAAGAAGGATTTGTTTTCACAGAAACCCTGTCTGTGTGGAAAATGAGATAAGGCTGACACATCAGAAGAGCATGCAGCTGAGATACTCTTCTTGCTGAGATCAGAACAATGAGTAAAACAGTTCTCCATATTAAACACCTCAATTCAGCTAGATTAGCTGTTTCAAATGAAGCAAGTGTTAGCTTCACTAATACAAAATTAAGATACCGAGGGGGGGGGGGGCATAGGTCTCTTTATGCAAAACCCCTTTCAAAAGCAGTTTGACATGGGAATTCCTTGAAAGAGGGAGATCCCTGGACAGACATGCTGAAATGGATGACAAAGGAATCTTGAGAGAAGAGTAAGACATGCCATTAGAAAGTAACTCAAACAAAAATTGTTGAGCCAAAGAAACCATAGCCCTGAATGGGATCTGGTTATGCTGTTAGCACCAACAAGAAAACCTTGCCATTTTTCTAATATGCAATTTTCTAGTCACAGGCTTTCTTGCCTCCAGTAGTACCAGTAGCATATCCTCAGTAAACAGGTGCTTAAAAGGTACTAAGACGCTATAATCCAGGCAGTCATTTGAAGTTGTTTGATGTTGGGATGTATCAAACACCTGTTCTTGTGTGAGTAGATCCAGTCTGTAAGGAAGCATTTCGTAACTTCCCCTGGCCATTTCCAAAAGAAGGTATAAACACTGTTGCCTAGGCCAGAAGGAAGTCACCACAAATATTTTGCGGGACTCCTGAAACTTTAGATGTACCTTGGATATAAGTGG
Organism: Protopterus annectens; assembly: GCF_019279795.1. Classification (NCBI taxonomy): domain Eukaryota; kingdom Metazoa; phylum Chordata; order Ceratodontiformes; family Protopteridae; genus Protopterus; species Protopterus annectens. The sequence continues at coordinate 149,998,740 of NC_056725.1, forward strand.
AAAGGCATAAAGGAACATTTCTGTCCAAGGAAAAGAAAAGGCATCAGTTTTCCAAGCCTTCTTGCATGGATTCCTGCAGCAGAATTTTGTCAGCTAATTGTTCAGGAGAAGAGGCATAAAAGGTCTACTTGAGGAACTTCCCACAGATGGATCAAATCTTGGAGTACCTCCTGGGTCTATTTTCTATTCACGAGGGTCAGCCTTTGTCCTAGTCAGCTTGTCTGATGCACAGTTTTGCTGTGACAGAATGTATGAAGCCTGTAGAGTGAGACTGTGCTGTAAAGCTATATACCATGCTATCACGGCTAGTCTGTATAGGGGGTAAGACCTAGTCTCCCATTGCTTGTCTATCTATTCCAGCTTCTGAAAAGTGACTCAGTAAATGGCACAAAGAAATTATATCAGTTTGCAAGTCAAAGACAGAAAGATACACAAGATAGTCTGACACCCTTCATAAGGGAAGGGATGGCAACAATAACCTGCTCACCAGTCCACAGTACATCATAGGCAGATGGGTGAAGTACTTCCAGCAGCTTCTGAATGAAGAAAACCCCACAGAAGCTGCACTTCCCCAGCCGCAGCCTACAATGACAGAAGAGAAGCTCACCACAGATGAAGAAAGAACAGCACTAAGGAAAATGAAGTCAGGGAAAGCAGCAGACTCAGATGAGGTCCCAAAAATATGAAATAGGGGAGAAATGGCTCCTGAGGGTACTTAAAGCAGTATGGAGAGAAAGGCATATGCCAGATGATTAGATAATAACTATACTAATGTCAGTGTCCAAGAACAAAGGGGACATTCATAACTGTGGGCGGTACAGAGGTATCAAACTCCTGTCACATTGCATGAGAGTTCTGAAGATGATGACAAGATGAACAAACGATTACACAGAGATTCAGGTCAGGATACCACAACTGTTCTGATGTTTGTAGTGAGACTGATCGCTGGAAGAAACTAGAGATGAGGAAAGAGTCCATCTGGGTATTCTTAGACTTGGAGAAAGCATATGATAAGGTCCCAGGAAAGCTGATTTTGGGAAGTCCAAGTCCTAGAAACATTGGTAGAATTACTGCTGGCTATGTACAGGGACCCAATGATGAAAGTACAAACAGTGTTTTGCACTCACAGAGAGATTCCCATTGGTAATGGGTTTGCATCACAATTTAGCTCTGAGCCCACTGATGTTCATACTGGTGATGGACTACATTAGCAAACAGGTTGGAGGGTACAGATCTACAAAGTTGCTGTATGCAGATGATGTGGGATTACAGGCAGACTCTGGGCAAGAACTCCAGCAAAGGATAGGACAATGGAATACAAAACTGAAGGCACATGGGATGAAACTGAGCACAGATAAGACAATTGTAGTGGCAGCAAACTGGGGAAATCAGAAGGAACTGAGATAGAAGAGGAAATAGTGAAACAGGTTAAGAGCTTTGAGTATCTGGGAGGGGTGGCTGAGAAAAAAGGAAGCCTGAATGAGGAGGCCAAGGCTAGAATCAGTGGGGCTGCAGCCAACTGGCACAGAGTGGCAGGGGTAGTGTACAACAATGCCAAAGAAGCTGAAAAGTAAGGTGCACAAAACAGTGGTGCGCCAGTACTATCACATAGTAGAGAAACCTGGGCACATACCTATCAACTGTCCAGATTTTCACAGAATGCCCAGATTTTTGCCTTATATTTTTGGTCTATCCCTCAAAATGTTTGTTTTTCTGGCAAATCACTGGAATGATCTTAGGACTGAAGTCTAAATAATGACATACATTTGAGTTTCAGACTTCAGATCCTTCAAAAAATGTATGTTATCACAAACCCTGTTACTCTAGCAACGTTTATAAATGCAATATTTAAAATGTGTCTGTATTTTTGGACCCCCCCCCCATTTTGTCAGGCTTTGTCCAGATTTCTTGCACTAACAGGTTGGGTGGTATGCTGGGCAGTAAATGCAGAGTAACTGAAGAAGCTAGAGGTGAGGGAGATAAAGTGGGTAGCAAGATACACAGAAGCCAAAGTAGCTCCAACTGCAGAAAAGTTCAAAGGGAACAGATTAAAGTGGTTCAGGCACATGTGCAAAAAGCAGAAGACAATCTGGTGAAGATGATTTGGGACAGACAGGAAGAAGGCAAGAGAAAATGAGGTGGATGGATTTTGAGATCAAAGACCTGCAACAGCCAGACAGGTATATCAAAGATGGAAGGAGAGTGGCATTGAATAGAAAAAAGATATCAATAGATGGCACAATATCCTGACCCCATATACAAAATGGAGAAAAAAGGGGGGTTGAAGTTTATGTACCACATCACTGTGGTATTGCCCATAACAACTTAAAAGTAGTCCTGTTGACCATAGGTGATTTGGAGAGTTGACTGCCTTGATAAGGGCAAACATCTCATTTATATTAATGTGCTTGTGTCTGTCTTTGACGTCAGAGATGCCCTGTATTTTTATCTCCATTGACGCTGCTCCTCAAGCGATGTCCAAAGCTTCTGTGGTGATGAACTTCTTTGGAGCCAGAGGGGGATAAGGGGAGACATGGTTTTGCAATATTTGATGTCTCCACCAACAGATTTCTCTTCTCACAAATCCCAGAACTAGAATCTGAAAGATAATAGGTGTAGGTGCTGGGACCAAAGTGACCTCAGATAACCATTGTATCATTCTCGTGGGGTGTTTTGTCAGACATATAAGAATAATAGATGCCATTCGACACAGAATCCTGAGATATTCTTAAGCAGTGATCAAAGCAGGAGTGGAAAAAGCCCTGAAAAGATCTGAAGCGTGTGTAGTAAAATCATTTTGAACTTTGGTACCATCACAAACTGGTTTAAGAAAGGTCCAGAATTTTTCTCCAGGCATTTTCTTTCTTTGGCACCATAACTATTCATGAATAAAAACCTTTTCCCAACTGGGAAGGATGAAATGTTTCTATAACCCCCTAACAAAGCATGTCCTGTAGGACAGGTGGGGTGACAGAGGGGTTTGGTCTGGTGGATGTAGAATGATTCCTTGGAAAGAAGGGTTTTCTTCTCACTTCCATCAGTAACCCTACTGAATCAACCTCAGAACCAATTTGCCTGAAACAATCTGTTGCCAAAGAGAGAATGAGAATTCAGACTTTCTGGAAGGGATGAGAGAATGCTAGGGTGAGACGGTTTGGGACAAGGTCCTTTACATAATCATTCTGACTTATTTGATTGTCTTTTGCTCTAGGGAGCTCATGCTTTCTTTTTGGAAACTTGCTGCAACTGTTTTTTAAAATGTCTGCTTACCAGAGTTTTTAAGGGACTCTCTGTTTTGTTTCTTATCAAACTTGAACAATGGAGCAGAAAATCCCTATGAAAATTAAAGGGAAAAGAGATGTATCAGCTTACCCCTCTCATCACATTTTGATAATCTCTGCAAATTTGAAATTTAGTTTTTAACATCTTCTGGGAAGTTCTGTGAACACAGTCAGGGAAACCACCTCAACACAGTAGCAGTGGCAACATCCCTGGATGTAGCATCTACCTAGTCACAAATGTATTGTAAACAATGATAAACAGAAGAAACTAAACCACACAAAGCAACAGCATGTACAATACCATGAGCGAGACATAATAAGCTACTCCTGTCCAGTAAAAGGGAAACAGGAAAAGATATTCTAGTTTTGTGTTTCTTTCCGATAGGAAAGTTATGACAAACAGGAATTTCAATGGCAGCAGTAGCTTCCCCGAGATGGGCACAACATTCTGGCTAAGCCAGAACACCTTCCCTGCCTCTTCTCCCAAAACAAAAAAGTAACTTTTCCTTCTTGAGTGAAGGGACCCCAACAGCCAGCTGCAAAGACATGGATAACCCAACCCATAGTCCATAGCAGTTGTATGGGCAACACCCTGGGATCCAGGGGGAAAAGAGGAGTGATTTGAGGAATCAGCTTTGGTCAGAGCAGAGTCACCCTCCTGTGCCTGAGAACAGCTTTTGCCACCAGGGAAGGTTAATGTTTTCCTTTTGAAGATGGAAAAAGGTCCGACCATGGGACTGGTAGTGTGTTCTATGGTCAAGACAAAAATGGTACCTCTTTCTACAGGGAAAATAAACATCACAAGCTGGTAAAATTTCAAAACCTATATAAAGTCACTTTTCTCAATAATAAAAAAAATAAAAAATAAAAAATAAAAAGCACTCTCATACACTTTACCAGTCTCCAAAATTAATTTAAACACAGTTTCTCCACAGAAAAAATTTTTTTAATGTGTTTAAATCAACTTTGAACTGTCAAAAATAAAAGGATTCTCCCCTTTAAAAGTACAGCAAACTCATCCGATGGTCAATAAAAACAAAACTTCTTCACCTAAAACATACTGCCCACACAGGAAAGTAGACAGTTCCAGTAGTAGTAGGAGCAACAAGTCTCATAAAAACAGTCTACAATTGTATTTAGATATGTTACCAATCCATATAACTCCGTACGAATTGCAGGAGTCATTAATGGGCACATTGCAGGTGCTGCAAAGAGCACTTTTGGTTGATATCAAAAAATGAAACAATACTAATTTCATGAACTTTAATCATACTTTGACTTAGGAATGGAATCCATTCCCATCATGGTATGAGAAACCCAAAAGATTTGGAGAAATTAAAAAAAGAAAGTAGATTTAAACATTAGAAATAGTATGTGGAAGTTTTTTTTCCCTAAATGGAACTTATCTGCCTAACAACAGAAGCTCACAGAGGAATGTACTGTTCAGCAGCATGTGACCAAAAATATCTTGTTATCCCCAACTCACCATGGATCCCTCCCATCACAGTACCACTACTGTCCATCTTAATTTTACTAATACTGTGAACCCATATAGACAGTCAGGTGACTTAGCAGTGCCTCTCTTCCTAAACCTCTCAGAAGATTTTGATATGGCATCACACAAAAATATTAGCAAACATCTCTAGCACAGGTCCTGCTAACCCATCACTCTTTAGGTCTCAAAACTACCTTCACAAATCTAAAGCTGTTAAATGGCAAAATGACATATCATCCTTCCATCCTGTTGCTAAACCCTAACAAATGTAAATAAGTACTATTTACCAAAAACCAATTCACCGCACAAGAAAATATTTTTCAGCATAGTATCAAACAAGTACAAAAAGAACCGGTAACTTAAACCAAACTTTTAAGTGAAATCATAGATGAAACCTACTACCACATAAATAAAATGGTAAAACACTTTGAATGCATTGAAACATTATTGTCTTAATTTCTACATGCAGACTGCCTCATACCGTCCTATTTATTTGTTAACTGGGGTAGAATGCCAATCCATATGGAACATTTTCAGGTTCAGCCAGAGAAGATGTCAAGATTACATATGCCTAGAATGCATTGTCAACAGTAGCACACATTATCTTGGTTATACAATTGATTTTAGAAAAATAGAAATCCTTCAATTCTTGTTTATGTATTTACAGCACACACACAATGGTTTGGAAGGGGACAAAAAGTGTGAAGAGAATGAAGGCGTAAAACAGTAAAAGGTCGGATTATGAGTTGTAGGGAAAAGATGAGAGAAGGGGTGCTGGGAAAAGGAAGGGATGCAATGGTAACTATATTGCAAGGAAGACCACATATGCTAGTGGGAAGAGGTGTAAGGTGATGATAAAGTTTAGAGTACAGGAATGTTTGTCAATGGATTGGAGGTACTATGTGTGTTTAAAGTATCAATACTTTTATTGATCATGTATCTTTAGAGACAATTGTGCAATTCATTTCCAGTGCAAATCAAACTTTTGCACAGATACATATATCCATTTTCTTTAGTTAGACAATGTCTATGTTTCCTTCTTTGACAACAGGAAGTACTGCTAGTCATGCCAGGAGAAGTACGGCAGTGGATGTATAGCATATGCCAGCACAGCTAGCTGGAAGTTTGTAAAGAATTGTATGTCATTTTTGTATCAAACTGATTTGTACAGATGCTTGTGTTTAAAAATGTATTTGTAAAGTTGCTTGTGGTAAAGTGTGGCAACAGTGTTTCCTGCTAGACAGAAAAGAAATGTGCATGCATTATTGCTAACTGTTTAAATGTATATATTGTAACAGCATATACTGGAAGAGAAGAGATTAATCTACCTGACTGAAAAAAAATATTCTTGAAATTAAATTACTTTACGGGTTAAGCCATAAAGATATTATCCCACAGTTTAGAAGGGAGCCAGAGATGCTAGTGTTGATAATAGTGTAAGGACCAGAAGTCAGTTGACCAGATGCATAGAATGTCATTCTGTAAATAAATAATGTTTTAATATTAGAGGAGACTGAAGTCTCAGGGGCAGTCTGTTCTTGGAAACCTGAGCAGAAAGACCCTCATCCACATATTCTTGTCTTCTGGTAGTAAGTAACTTAACTAGGGAACAGCAATTATTTTAGTCAATCAGGAATAGATAAGTGAGAGTAGCTAAATACTGTTTTTCTGTACTGGTGTGAAACTTTCCATTGGTGATATTTTTAATATTTCCTTTTGCCACAGAAGGAAATAATGCCAGTCCAGCTATCTGGAATTTTGTAAATGGTTATGTATCATTTGTGAATAGCAACATGATTCATATGCCTGTGCTACAAATGTATTAGAACTGTATGTCATATTGTATAGGCGTGTGTCAAAGAGATATTTTTATACACTACTGTAATTGTTTAGATATATGTATTTTAACAGGAGATTAACTTGCAAAAACTTAAGAATATTTGAGACTGAAATACTTTATTGCTGGGCCATAAACAAGAGATATTATATTTCAGTGTCAGTCAACAAAAGGACAGGATGTCTACACTAGGGGACTCTCTGTGTTGCCTTGAAAGAGAGATAGTTACTAGGCTTGAGATGTAGAAGTGTTTTATTGTTTTATGACTTTCAAGATCTGCAAACATCTGAGATCTATGTGTTTACACAAATAGATGACAAATACAGCTGCATCAGTGGGGGTTGTTTGTGAGCCTGTGAACTGAAGTCAGGTGACAGCAAGTGATATCATACTGAAAGCATCCCAGCAGTAATATCTGATATTAATTTAAGAACTCTTCGAGACAGAGACTAGGTATTTTGTATTTTGTCTTTGACCTAACAACATCAGCTGGAAACATCCACTCACCACATCTGCACTTGCCTTGCTGTAAAAGTAAGTTAACTAGGATACAGTAATTTCTCTTAGATGTTTTCTGTATCTGAGACTGTCCTACAATGTTGTTTTAAATATTTCCTGTGATTCTGAACTCTGAAGTCGCTGTAAATACATATTTTGTATTGTCCTGTTCTTTTATTATTTATTATTAAATATTTTTAAACTTATCTTTGTGGCTGATATTAGAGTACTTGCATATATTGATTTGGTAACACTGTGTAGGCCACTCCTAATAGCCTTTATCTTGGTCACTCTACCATTTGGATTAATAGTAACATTACACAGTAGGATTGGACACCCTATGTTAGAGGCCTTAAAGTAGCTGATAAGAGGTTCTGGTGGCAGTGATAACTACCTTACAGTCCGGCAGAAGGGGACATAGCTATTAAACTTGTACTAGCCTTTCCCAGAATGCCCAGATTTTTGCCTTATATTTTTGGTCTATCCTCAAAATGTTTGTTTTTCTGGCAAATCACTGGAATGATCTTAGGACTGAAGTCTAAATAATGACATACATTTGAGTTTCAGACTTCAGATCCTTCAAAAAATGTATGTTATCACAAACCCTGTTACTCTAGCAACGTTTATAAATGCAATATTTAAAATGTGTCTGTATTTTTGGACCCCCCCCCCATTTTGTCAGGCTTTGTCCAGATTTCTTGCACTAACAGGTTGGGTGGTATGCTGGGCAGTAAATGCAGAGTAACTGAAGAAGCTAGAGGTGAGGGAGATAAAGTGGGTAGCAAGATACACAGAAGCCAAAGTAGCTCCAACTGCAGAAAAGTTCAAAGGGAACAGATTAAAGTGGTTCAGGCACATGTGCAAAAAGCAGAAGACAATCTGGTGAAGATGATTTGGGACAGACAGGAAGAAGGCAAGAAAATGAGGTGGATGGATTTTGAGATCAAAGACCTGCAACAGCCAGACAGGTATATCAAAGATGGAAGGAGAGTGGCATTGAATAGAAAAAAGATATCAATAGATGGCACAATATCCTGACCCCATATACAAAATGGAGAAAAAAGGGGGGTTGAAGTTTATGTACCACATCACTGTGGTATTGCCCATAACAACTTAAAAGTAGTCCTGTTGACCATAGGTGATTTGGAGAGTTGACTGCCTTGATAAGGGCAAACATCTCATTTATATTAATGTGCTTGTGTCTGTCTTTGACGTCAGAGATGCCCTGTATTTTTATCTCCATTGACGCTGCTCCTCAAGCGATGTCCAAAGCTTCTGTGGTGATGAACTTCTTTGGAGCCAGAGGGGGATAAGGGGAGACATGGTTTTGCAATATTTGATGTCTCCACCAACAGATTTCTCTTCTCACAAATCCCAGAACTAGAATCTGAAAGATAATAGGTGTAGGTGCTGGGACCAAAGTGACCTCAGATAACCATTGTATCATTCTCGTGGGGTGTTTTGTCAGACATATAAGAATAATAGATGCCATTCGACACAGAATCCTGAGATATTCTTAAGCAGTGATCAAAGCAGGAGTGGAAAAAGCCCTGAAAAGATCTGAAGCGTGTGTAGTAAAATCATTTTGAACTTTGGTACCATCACAAACTGGTTTAAGAAAGGTCCAGAATTTTTCTCCAGGCATTTTCTTTCTTTGGCACCATAACTATTCATGAATAAAAACCTTTTCCCAACTGGGAAGGATGAAATGTTTCTATAACCCCCTAACAAAGCATGTCCTGTAGGACAGGTGGGGTGACAGAGGGGTTTGGTCTGGTGGATGTAGAATGATTCCTTGGAAAGAAGGGTTTTCTTCTCACTTCCATCAGTAACCCTACTGAATCAACCTCAGAACCAATTTGCCTGAAACAATCTGTTGCCAAAGAGAGAATGAGAATTCAGACTTTCTGGAAGGGATGAGAGAATGCTAGGGTGAGACGGTTTGGGACAAGGTCCTTTACATAATCATTCTGACTTATTTGATTGTCTTTTGCTCTAGGGAGCTCATGCTTTCTTTTTGGAAACTTGCTGCAACTGTTTTTTAAAATGTCTGCTTACCAGAGTTTTTAAGGGACTCTCTGTTTTGTTTCTTATCAAACTTGAACAATGGAGCAGAAAATCCCTATGAAAATTAAAGGGAAAAGAGATGTATCAGCTTACCCCTCTCATCACATTTTGATAATCTCTGCAAATTTGAAATTTAGTTTTTAACATCTTCTGGGAAGTTCTGTGAACACAGTCAGGGAAACCACCTCAACACAGTAGCAGTGGCAACATCCCTGGATGTAGCATCTACCTAGTCACAAATGTATTGTAAACAATGATAAACAGAAGAAACTAAACCACACAAAGCAACAGCATGTACAATACCATGAGCGAGACATAATAAGCTACTCCTGTCCAGTAAAAGGGAAACAGGAAAAGATATTCTAGTTTTGTGTTTCTTTCCGATAGGAAAGTTATGACAAACAGGAATTTCAATGGCAGCAGTAGCTTCCCCGAGATGGGCACAACATTCTGGCTAAGCCAGAACACCTTCCCTGCCTCTTCTCCCAAAACAAAAAAGTAACTTTTCCTTCTTGAGTGAAGGGACCCCAACAGCCAGCTGCAAAGACATGGATAACCCAACCCATAGTCCATAGCAGTTGTATGGGCAACACCCTGGGATCCAGGGGGAAAAGAGGAGTGATTTGAGGAATCAGCTTTGGTCAGAGCAGAGTCACCCTCCTGTGCCTGAGAACAGCTTTTGCCACCAGGGAAGGTTAATGTTTTCCTTTGAAGATGGAAAAGGTCCCACCATGGGACTGGTAGTGTGTTCTATGGTCAAGACAAAATGGTACCTCTTTCTACAGGGAAAATAAACATCACAAGCTGGTAAAATTTCAAAACCTATATAAAGTCACTTTTCTCAATAATAAAAAAAATAAAAAATAAAAATAAAAAGCACTCTCATACACTTTACCAGTCTCCAAAATTAATTTAAACACAGTTTCTCCACAGAAAAAATTTTTTTAATGTGTTTAAATCAACTTTGAACTGTCAAAAATAAAAGGATTCTCCCCTTTAAAAGTACAGCAAACTCATCCGATGGTCAATAAAAACAAAACTTCTTCACCTAAAACATACTGCCCACACAGGAAAGTAGACAGTTCCAGTAGTAGTAGGAGCAACAAGTCTCATAAAACAGTCTACAATTGTATTTAGATATGTTACCAATCCATATAACTCCGCATTTAATTGCAGGAGTCATTAATGGGCACATTGCAGGTGCTGCAAAGAGCACTTTTGGTTGATATCAAAAAATGAAACAATACTAATTTCATGAACTTTAATCATACTTTGACTTAGGAATGGAATCCATTCCCATCATGGTATGAGAAACCCAAAAGATTTGGAGAAATTAAAAAAAGAAAGTAGATTTAAACATTAGAAATAGTATGTGGAAGTTTTTTTTCCCTAAATGGAACTTATCTGCCTAACAACAGAAGCTCACAGAGGAATGTACTGTTCAGCAGCATGTGACCAAAAATATCTTGTTATCCCCAACTCACCATGGATCCCTCCCATCACAGTACCACTACTGTCCATCTTAATTTTACTAATACTGTGAACCCATATAGACAGTCAGGTGACTTAGCAGTGCCTCTCTTCCTAAACCTCTCAGAAGATTTTGATATGGCATCACACAAAAAAATATTAGCAAACATCTCTAGCACAGGTCCTGCTAACCCATCACTCTTTAGGTCTCAAAACTACCTTCACAAATCTAAAGCTGTTAAATGGCAAAATGACATATCATCCTTCCATCCTGTTGCTAAACCCTAACAAATGTAAATAAGTACTATTTACCAAAAACCAATTCACCGCACAAGAAAATATTTTTCAGCATAGTATCAAACAAGTACAAAAAGAACCGGTAACTTAAACCAAACTTTTAAGTGAAATCATAGATGAAACCTACTACCACATAAATAAAATGGTAAAACACTTTGAATGCATTGAAACATTATTGTCTTAATTTCTACATGCAGACTGCCTCATACCGTCCTATTTATTTGTTAACTGGGGTAGAATGCCAATCCATATGGAACATTTTCAGGTTCAGCCAGAGAAGATGTCAAGATTACATATGCCTAGAATGCATTGTCAACAGTAGCACACATTATCTTGGTTATACAATTGATTTTAGAAAAATAGAAATCCTTCAATTCTTGTTTATGTATTTACAGCACACACACAATGGTTTGGAAGGGGACAAAAAGTGTGAAGAGAATGAAGGCGAAACAGTAAAAGGTCGGATTATGAGTTGTAGGGAAAAGATGAGAGAAGGGGTGCTGGGAAAAGGAAGGGATGCAATGGTAACTATATTGCAAGGAAGACCACATATGCTAGTGGGAAGAGGTGTAAGGTGATGATAAAGTTTAGAGTACAGGAATGTTTGTCAATGGATTGAGGTACTATGTGTGTTTAAAGTATCAATACTTTTATTGATCATGTATCTTTAGAGACAATTGTGCAATTCATTTCCAGTGCAAATCAAACTTTTGCACAGATACATATATCCATTTTCTTTAGTTAGACAATGTCTATGTTTCCTTCTTTGACAACAGGAAGTACTGCTAGTCATGCCAGGAGAAGTACGGCAGTGGATGTATAGCATATGCCAGCACAGCTAGCTGGAAGTTTGTAAAGAATTGTATGTCATTTTTGTATCAAACTGATTTGTACAGATGCTTGTGTTTAAAAATGTATTTGTAAAGTTGCTTGTGGTAAAGTGTGGCAACAGTGTTTCCTGCTAGACAGAAAAGAAATGTGCATGCATTATTGCTAACTGTTTAAATGTATATATTGTAACAGCATATACTGGAAGAGAAGAGATTAATCTACCTGACTGAAAAAAAATATTCTTGAAATTAAATTACTTTACGGGTTTACAAAGATATTATCCCACAGTTTAGAAGGGAGCCAGAGATGCTAGTGTTGATAATAGTGTAAGGACCAGAAGTCAGTTGACCAGATGCATAGAATGTCATTCTGTAAATAAATAATGTTTTAATATTAGAGGAGACTGAAGTCTCAGGGGCAGTCTGTTCTTGGAAACCTGAGCAGAAAGACCCTCATCCACATATTCTTGTCTTCTGGTAGTAAGTAACTTAACTAGGGAACAGCAATTATTTTAGTCAATCAGGAATAGATAAGTGAGAGTAGCTAAATACTGTTTTTCTGTACTGGTGTGAAACTTTCCATTGGTGATATTTTTAATATTTCCTTTTGCCACAGAAGGAAATAATGCCAGTCCAGCTATCTGGAATTTTGTAAATGGTTATGTATCATTTGTGAATAGCAACATGATTCATATGCCTGTGCTACAAATGTATTAGAACTGTATGTCATATTGTATAGACGTGTGTCAAAGAGATATTTTTATACACTACTGTAATTGTTTAGATATATGTATTTTAACAGGAGATTAACTTGCAAAAACTTAAGAATATTTGAGACTGAAATACTTTATTGCTGGGCCATAAACAAGAGATATTATATTTCAGTGTCAGTCAACAAAAGGACAGGATGTCTACACTAGGGGACTCTCTGTGTTGCCTTGAAAGAGAGATAGTTACTAGGCTTGAGATGTAGAAGTGTTTTATTGTTTTATGACTTTCAAGATCTGCAAACATCTGAGATCTATGTGTTTACACAAATAGATGACAAATACAGCTGCATCAGTGGGGGTTGTTTGTGAGCCTGTGAACTGAAGTCAGGTGACAGCAAGTGATATCATACTGAAAGCATCCCAGCAGTAATATCTGATATTAATTTAAGAACTCTTCGAGACAGAGACTAGGTATTTTGTATTTTGTCTTTGACCTAACAACATCAGCTGGAAACATCCACTCACCACATCTGCACTTGCCTTGCTGTAAAAGTAAGTTAACTAGGATACAGTAATTTCTCTTAGATGTTTTCTGTATCTGAGACTGTCCTACAATGTTGTTTTAAATATTTCCTGTGATTCTGAACTCTGAAGTCGCTGTAAATACATATTTTGTATTGTCCTGTTCTTTTATTATTTATTATTAAATATTTTTAAACTTATCTTTGTGGCTGATATTAGAGTACTTGCATATATTGATTTGGTAACACTGTGTAGGCCACTCCTAATAGCCTTTATCTTGGTCACTCTACCATTTGGATTAATAGTAACATTACACAGTAGGATTGGACACCCTATGTTAGAGGCCTTAAAGTAGCTGATAAGAGGTTCTGGTGGCAGTGATAACTACCTTACAGTCCGGGCAGAAGGGGACATAGCTATTAAACTTGTACTAGCCTTTCCCAGGTAGGTGTGTGTGTGTGTGTGTGTGTGTGTGTGTGTGTGTGTGTGTGTGTGTGTGTGTGTGTGTGTGTAAAAAAATCTCCAAGAGTGTGTGCATCAGCTACTTGGGCAGGGACACAACACACTGATTAGACAGAACGAGTGTTGGGACTTGGCTTGGAACCTTGGCTAAGGACTCAGCTCTATAGTTGCACCAGTGGGGAGTCTTATTGGGGATCTGGAGAAACCAGCTCCAGACTGACTGTGGTCTCTGTGTGCTCTTAAGGGAAACTGCACTTTACTGTTTGTGTAGTTGTCAACCTCCCAGTGGGCACATTCCCCACTGTTTCCAGTGGTGAGGATTAAGGCTCCTTGATTACTGGTCCAGTGTTAGGGTGTCACACCTGTGATAAATCCTGGCTTTACTATAAACAGATATCTAGTATTTTCATGTTCTTTTATTATTTATTATTAAATATCTTTAAACTTCTCATCGTGGCTGGTCCTTTTAGAAAATATTTAAGTTTTGAGAGTATTTGCATATATTTATTTGGTGATAACTGTAGCCACTCTTGAAAACCTGGCTGTTTGGTCAACATTACCATCTGTATTAATATTAACTTCACTCAGCATAATTGGATAACTTGTAAGAGCCTTATAATAACTGACAGGTGGCAGTGATTCTACCTTAAAGTCTGGGCAAAGCTCGTTGAGTGGGTAATCTGTGCCAGCCTTTCCCAGGTGTGTGCGTGTATGAAAATTAAATCTCAGTGTGTGTGTGTGTGTGTGTGTGTGTGTGTGTGTGTGTGTGTGTGTGTGTGTGTGTGTCAGCAACAGGGTGCAGAGACATGAAGCACTGGTTTCACACAGAGGGTGCTGAACACAGCTGTGCCACTGAACAGCCTTATTGGGGACCTGAGGAGAGAAATCCAGACCCTGGTCTGACTGTGTTCTGCGTGTGCTCTTAAGGGAAATTGGGCTTAATGCAGAGAGGTGTGCATCTGGAAATACTGAGTGTAGCCATTTGTATTCCAATGCATGTCCCTGTCCAATGTCAGTTGTGAGGATTCAGGCTCCTTGATTACTGGTCCAGAGTGGGAGATGTCACACCTTCATTTTTTATTTGCACTCAGAATTTAAATACAACAAATTTAAACAGTACTTAACAACATTTTTATTGTTACAGTTCCTGGTGTGATTCCAATTTAAATGTAGAAACACCTGTTTTGATAACAGATGAGTATCAGGTAGCCCACCTATTCAGACAGCTACTGTATAAATGCAGATCTTAACCAACATCTTTATTGCATGCTAAGTTTAAATGCCAAGGTTCAAATCTTTAGGCAAATTTGGTGGTTTGAAGGTATAAGGATTAGCTAAAATTCTAAATGAATTAAAGGGGTTTAATGCCCAGATTTGCAGAGCAGATCTTCAAAAAATTATGAAGTGCTTCAAAAATACACCTGGTAACTCTAGAAAAATAAGAAAAGTGGTTTAATATTATTATACGGCATGGGATATGTTGATAACGCTCCAACATCTGGAAGAATACAAATCAGTTAAGCATTTTCATAGTGCAAGACCTGATTTTAACAGATGTTAAGCCCCCACCCACTTCAGTTGTTAAGACTGGGTATCACACTAGGGAGTTATATCTGCCAGTACTGACCAGCCAAATGACATATAAGCAGAATAAAAAAAAAATACGTTTGTTTCTGTTGTCTGTGCCGGTAGTGTGTCCCTGACTTATTCTAACACAACAAAATCTCTTAACCGGGCTTTCTGACAGCCATACCTTGCAACCTCTTAGCACAAGACAAGAAATCTGGACAAAGCCAAAAAAATTAGGAAATATTTCAAAATATTGCTCTTATAAACTTAGAAAGTTACTAGAATAAAAGGATTTCTGTTAGTATGCATTTTCTGAAGGATATGAAGTGTGAAACTCAAATGTATGTCATTATTTAGTGACCTCAATCCTCAGTGATTTGACAGAAAATGACAAATTTTATGAGGAACAGAACAAATATATGAAGTGAAAATCTGGACAGTTGATAGGTATGCTGACAGAGCTTGCTAAGTCATTTATGGCTCTGAAACCTGAAATTTTTTTTTTTTTCTGTAACTAGTAGTAGATGGAGGAGATAAAGCTCTAAGCACTACAAAAATTATGATCAGGTCTCCAATAGACATGAATGCCAAGACTTAGGTCTCGAGCTTTGCTCTCAAGGTAAATTTCTTGGTATCCATGTCTCGAACACATTGTAAGCCACTTATGATCAGCAACCTGCTCATAATTCTTTATATTGCGGTGGTGGTGCTGCGGTAGCATTGTCGCCTCACAGTAAGACGTTGTCCCATTCGATTCTCAGCTAGAGCGTCTTCTGTGTGGAGATATGCGTGAATGGGCGTACCTTCTTTGAAGGTTGTGCGTCAGAGCTGGCAACTTGGCACGCAAAAATCTACTGCCAATCATTAGCGGACCAGAGTTCCGCTGTGGCAACCCCTTAACCGGGAAAAAGCCGAAAGACACAACAACAACAACTTGTTTAACAGCTCTACCATTCACTTTATAAACAGGATTCTACTAAGTCTGTGTGATATCTCCAACCATCTTCGGTCTTCTGTAGGACTAATTCAGTGCAATCTGAAAAAATCCATTAACCTCCAATACAATGCAGTTTGTCAAAATAACAGCAGTACCTCTTCCCCAGCTGGAAAATGACATTCGCTACCAGTTGCCATGGATTCTTTCACAGAGAAAGGAAGAGAGAAAGACACACTTCAACTCCTGCAAATGAACTTTTCTGGTTGTTAAAGCTTTCCTGACAGTAATCAGAAAAAGAACACAGAGCTATTCTGTACTACAATATTTCTGCAGTTAATTTATTTATTATTTATTAACATTGGTTTACCAGGATTGTCCGACTGGACAGCAGGTGTCCTTTTTCAGCAGAGTCCTTTGCAGAAAAAACTCCACAAGGTTACATAGTAAAATTGATAAATATTAGTTAAGAAAGTTTAACAATGTTTGTCAAAAATTAGCAAGGATTAACCAAAGAAAAAAAAGTTTAACTTTATTTAGAAGAAAACTTTTACAAGATATGTAGGTGAGCCCAAGTACAGTATATATACAATCAGCTTCATAGAAGAGAAAAAAATAGTATGACAGATAATTACTCAGTCTGCATAGGGTAGAGTATAAGGCTATGGAAACATGTTCAATAGGGGGTGGCTATGGATAGTAATAGTGTAGTAGAAGTGGGTTCAGGGAGGGTCACTGCAGTTACATAATTTGTTTTCATAAAGTTGTGATTTGAGGAGTTTTTTGAATATGGTAGAGTGGTTTTGTTGTCTGAGGTGTGGGGTTATATACAATCATTATACATAAGATATAATTATACAGTTATATACAATTCTCCACGAACATATCTCTCCCGTCACCAAAAGAACAAAACACATTTGACAGTCTTGGAAATCTATGTGCATCAATAACAAAGATACTTTTCCCTCTTCCAGCAGCTTTCCCCTTCATGTAACTGTGTTTGAGAAGCTGATTTATCTGTATGTTATATGCACTTCTCATTCAAATTGTCAATGGACAGTGGCAACATAGCCCACCTATGTTTTACCTCGTAGTGCCTAACCCCCCCCCCCAAAAAAAAAGTAAGACTGACTACAAATCATGAATGATTTACTTGCAGTCAGCTGTTAATGTCTTAAAAATTCAGTCTTCACAGGTTGTTACTTCAAGGCTTAGCACTTTGATCTCCGTAATTTATTCATCACAAGACGAACAAGCACCATAGCCCTCTATTTGACATGCACCAGTTACAATGCTAAAGTTTACTTAAACAACAGGGCTGAACTCTGTTGCTTAACAATTGGCTTTCAGCAACATTACTAACATTATTATGTATAAACAGAACAGGGCTTTAAGTCTCTAAGCTGCAGACATTGACAAACTAGCATTATTAGTAACACACTTAAATACACTGCACCCATTCTTACAGGAGCCTCAGGAGACAGATAATGACTAAGAACAAAAGACTCAACACAATAATTCAAGAATGGCATAGCAATCTTAGGCTTTAAGAGTATTAAAGGTAGTTTATTCCCCAGGGCAGAAAGTGCCATACCCCTGTAAATCACATTTCCTTCATATATAAAGGAGGTTTTGCTATTAACCTAGTCCCAGTAAAACAGGTAAGCTTCGGTACGGCAACACTCCTCTTCAACAGTGTGAAGCTATGCATATCATATTAAATGGATTTAAATAATAACTTTTGTTTCTATTTTTTTTTTGTAGCATAGCCGGCCTTAGGCATAGGCCAACTAGGCGGCTGCCTAGGGCGCCAGTCTAACAGGGGCACTTTTCCAGTATTTATTTGGTGTAGGTAGACCAGGATGGGGGCACTGTGTGGTGTGGGGGGGTGCCGTGGAGCCCTTTTGCCTAGGGCACCAGTTGATCTAAGGCCGCTCATTATTAACCAGATGTGCAACAAGTTCTATATCCAATACCATTTATCTACTGACTTTCTAGACAAAGTTCAAAAAACACCATTTGCCAGCATGATTATTTTTCTGTATGTAAGAATATTTAACCTACTGTCCTGTTAACAACTGAATATGACATATTCAGCTGTAGAGTGAGTACCAGCACCTTTAAATTCATCAAAAGCAATATAGATCACAGAGCATGTTTGAATACTGCAAGAGACTATCTTAGAATAATCTTTTGATCACACTAGATGACAAAAGAACTTGGCACTAGGGCATGAAGATACGGCTACACTGGAGTATGATTTTGCATTACCACAAAAATGTTAATCTACAGCAGCTCTTTGGATTTGCATACACACATTCACATTTGCAATTACTTTTTTAGTTATCATTGAGCACAGTCATATGGCCCTTGCTGTTCAAATGACTTGCAAAGAAAAAGTAGAAAGCTACAGGAAGAAATTAGAGAATAATAACCGTGTTTCAAAATGTTGTACTACATGCACAGTACAGCAGACTTTAAAATATACAAGGCAATAAAACATTATTAAGAACATGTATGTAGTTACCATCTGCAGATGAGACTACTGTTCAATACAAAGCAATAATACTTAAGTAGCCATGACACAGAAATGACAACCTCAGTGCTCTTCAAATTATGATTAACAAGACAAAGAGACACCCTGGGTACTGCAGATAAGATGATCTAGGATATATAATATTGTTTAAAGACCCAAAAAGCAA
This sequence comes from Protopterus annectens, assembly GCF_019279795.1. NCBI lineage: Eukaryota > Metazoa > Chordata > Ceratodontiformes > Protopteridae > Protopterus > Protopterus annectens. Next base: position 150,017,414 of record NC_056725.1, read on the forward strand.
GAACATTAGGGCAAGAGCACGCAGACTACTGAAACGTGACACTAAAATATTAACAACACAGTGTCTGGGTTGTACAGCAGAAGTACACAAAACTATCAAATTTTGACTCAGTTCTTGTTATTAGAGGCACTGAGGTTCACTATTCCAAACACAAACAGATATGCAAGTCCTAGAAGATTTATTTCATTGTACTGCAATCTGATATTGTATTCAAGGATTATGTTTATGGGATACAAGACATTTTACTCAAGAATGAATCTGCACAAGCAAACACTAATGCATCACTGTAAAAACTGGCAGCAACGTGTTTCTGGGTGTGTCAACATCATTAAAACACATATCTGATATGTCCAGATGAATGTGGGTAGCACACTCATTACATCTTACTTAATGATTAGAAACCATCAGAAAAAAGAATTTAAATGTCAAAATCAGTTATAGACTTGCATTAATGAACAAATTAGGTAGCAGCATCTTACTATTTCAATGTATGCTTCAAATAACTACAAAAGTATAACATATTCACTAAAATGTAATACTTGCCCCGCCCCTTCTTCCTTTTATATTCTTATTTCTCAAAGTATTCATCAGCTCTCTATTAGACCTTCGCCCTACTCTCTAATCATGTGCATCTCTCCAAGAAGCTTACTCCTTGCTTTCTGCTTATATTTAATAATTTCCTCCCATAAATTTTGCAACCTAATTATTCTGACTCCTCCTACCTACAGAATTGTCACTATCCAGCTACCCTAGACTGAAATGCATACAACTTAATTAAAATATTAACTTAAAACTTGAAAATGCACATGTTTATGATTTATGCTTTCTGTATAAAGTGCTTATTATTTGTTCTCCCCATTTATCATTTTATTTTAGTATGTTTACTAAGTTTGTTGATCTGTATAAACATTGCTGTAATACTTATGTAGCTATGTTGTTATCATTGCATCTAAGTATTTTTGAGATTTTCTCTCCAGAACTCTGCTGAAAAAAAAGTAAAATAAAATAAATGAAATATTTTACAGGAATGGCAGTTTTCAGGTAAAGCAGAAATGCATATTTGGACATCAGATGAAGACCACACAACCTATTTAATCTGCAACTTATTTTACAGATAAATTGTATGGTATACCAAAACCCTCCAAATCAAACTGAGGGGAAGCTTTATGCCTGTCCCATGCATTCATAAATTCAGTCAATATTTTTGATTTTATTAATGTTTTGGGGATCATGTTAGATCTATCTTTCAATGTTCTTGCGATACAGTAATTCCTTTCTTGCCTAGAGGTAATATCTTATTATCCTTAAACTTAAGTTGCTGCCTTTTGCTCTTAAAGCCTATATACTCTAGATTTATTTTGTGGTGCCTTTTTACTTCAAGGCTATACATGTTAAGCTATTTTTTTATATGGCTACTGATGCATACCAGACACCATTTTGTCACCCTAATCTACCTTATTGTCACTATACTTATGAGATCCTCCTTAACCAGTCTTGGTTTGCACTCTTGCTTCTGAAATTGTTTAAATAAATGTATATTTACACCACTTCTCATACAAGTATTTTTATGTTAATTACCTTTCAAGTCATTCTTAAATTCAGGCAGTCGTCTTAAATATCTGGCCCCAGTAATTATTTAGGATATTTTATTAGGAAATACCAAACAAATTTCAGCATGGCACTGATATATGACTCATGAAATAAATCTTAGACATGTTTTGGTGGTGAAATTATTTTCTCTTACATGAGTGTTTTTGATAACAGAAACAGTAAAGCAAGATTTTGTTTTTGATAACAGAAACAGTAAAGCAAGATTTTGTAAGGCCAACTCAATACCAAATATAATTCACACGTTTCTGAATAACAAAACAACCAACAGGTTATACTTGGCTAACTTGGAAATTCTAGTCTAGAAGAGAGGACTCATGAGTAGGTACAAACAAATGCCCAGTGGAGTGCTCACCATTTTTAAAACTACTGACTGTACACAAACATTATACTAAAGCCTAACTAATTGAGGATCCTACCTAAAGTGGTATCCAGTGGTACAGCAACTGAAACCTATTAGTTAGCAAAGTAAGGCCAATGCAGCAGATTTTACAAGTTGTACAGAACTACAAATTCTGCAAATGCATTTGGCAGACTTAACAGAAAACTGTCAGGATTCACATCACTAAGCCCCATTCATGGAAGCACTGTGTTTTAAGCCAATCATTTGCCCATGAATGGAATAAGAATTTCTGTCTAGGATAATGTTCAACACTGATAATGAAGCATTATATAATGTACAAGTGGAAGTAAATAGGAAACTTTCCATTCGAGGAATGGTCTAACTGCTACCTTAGTCTAATGAGAAATGGTAATCCTTTAGGAGATTAAGTAGAGATATGATGTGCTGAATGAGCAATATCCATTCACAAGAAATCTTACTGCATCTCGCATTAGATGTGGGTCACAGTGTTTATCAGCTTCATAAAAATTATTTACATCATTTATGGTACTTAATTTCTCACCATTTCATCATTCAAGATACATTGCTAGCCTTGCTGGCTCTCTTTTACTCATTATAGACTTCAGCATTATTTTTTTCCTTTAATGGACTGGTAAAAAAAAATAAAATAAAAATTTGAGTCATCAGAAAGAAACTTACTTAATGAATCCTTAGAGAAGTGCTTTATTATTTTGGGGCAGAAGAGTGAGCTTCTTCTTTATGAAACTGGTCCCTGGCAATACACATGTCTGAGATGAAACAAGATACACAACTTTTCTTGAAGTGTTTGCTTTGGTACAGTATGTGACACAACAAATAAATCTACAGGAACTCCAACCCAACTAGATAAGAATAGCTGTGTTAAGGAAGATTGTAAAATGATGTCTGTGATCATTCCTAATGTCTGATTAAGTTCACATGTGTACTATAGAACGGGGTGCTGGCTTTTGAGTTGAGTGAACAGGGGATAGAAAAGATGCTTTGTTTAAAAATGGCCACTGATAGCAAAGAGGACACATTGTTTAAATTACTACAGTCCATCCCCTTCCACAAGATTTTAGCTACAGTCCTACTTAAATTATTTATAATGGCACCTATAAAACCTAAATATCTTTATTCATCTCACTTTAATGCTAAATTGTACACCATTTAAAACAAAAGACTAGGGTTAAAAAATCTACTCAACAATGGGACTATTTGAGTAGTCACTTGGAGTTCATAACATCGTCAAATGGGTGACACACTGGAAAAATTATCCTAACTGAATTACAGGCAGAGTGATATGATAGTGAGTTTACCAGTTGGTGAAAACAGAGATGGGATTGTTCTTTTGTTTCACCTTTCTTTTATATGCTCGGCTTGCCCCATATGAATTTTACTCAGGACCAAATGAGGCAGTGTGAAAGCATGCATTAGTGGGACTACTACAAAGTGTGAGAGACTATATACCCCAGCCTCAAAACACACTAAGCTGGAAGTGAAGACCATAGTCATGACCTCCGCCCAGCCATCCGGTCACTGACCAGGAACAACCTCCTGCACGGCAAGGGTAGAGAAAAAAATGTATCTGAGTAAAACAAGTTTATGTACTTGGTAACGACTTCACAGTCTTCAAAATACAAAGGCTGGGACTGTGATATCACCAGCAGTTAGGATGCTACACTTTATGATGACAATAAGTGATTAGAACAGACTCTAGTTCCATCATGACACTGACCAGACTAAAGGTGGTGGAAAAAAATTAATACATACAGGAATCTTTGGAAATGAAGTTATGTGTTATGGTAAGTAAAGAAAATGAAGGACAGGAATTATTTAGTAGTATCTGCAGCTAAATTAATTAAATTAAAAAAAATAATAGTCACAGTCTCAAACTTTAGTCATATCTGGATAACCTGTGCTGCTGGCATAGAGGGGTTAAGCCCTGCCTATGGCCTAGTTAACCAGACTTAAATAGCGGTTTAAGCTCTTGACAGTACAGGCATGGTGGATGGCAATGCTCATCCTGGTGGTGGGGTAGCCATTTTTGGGATGTATTATTACTGTTCAATTTCCCTAGTGGAGATGAGAAACGGCTGCAAGGTGCTGCCTGACAGAATGGGCAGGGCATTCTGCTGATGTCAACCCCTTGTGGAATTGAGGGATGGGTCAGTGCTGATGCCCATTGCATATTCACTTGGGGTGTTACTGGACCACAAACAAGGGAGGGTAAGTAGGAAAATACTTTCCAACAACAGTGTAATTCTGTCCAAGGGCCCTCAACCTCTTCACCAACCCCAGACATTGGTCAGATTTAATCAAGGGGGCTAAGGTGGGTCTGGTAGATCCAGTGGACATGGAGAGGAAATGATCCACTGCACATTATATAAAATCATACATATTTGGGTGTGTGTGAAAACAAAACTAGGAGATGACATGTGGTCTACTGCATATGTACAAGTACTGCATCTAGCCCCTTTCCTTCCCCAACCCTTTGGTGATTTCACTTTCTTTCACTCTCGTAGGCATCCCTGAACCCTTTGATAAATCATGTTATGACAATGATTTTAGCAGTGCATTCCAGGGTCTTAGCACCCTCTCCCATATACAGCATTTTCTTATAATGGAATCAACATGCCTATTGAACTATTACCCCTGTCTCATTCTTTCCTTATTGTTACTACATTTCATCGGTTCCCTTTCAAGCTGCCCTTAACAGTGTAGTACTAAATCATATCTTCTCGTCACCTTCCCAGTTCTAGTGTCCATGCTCCCCAAATGACCAATTGTCTCACCATACCTCTACCCATGCAGTTTCAACATTTAGTCATTTACCCTTTTCATGCTTTATAGTAGCCCAATTTTCCTTCAGCTATACAGCCACCCCAGCTAAAAAGTATACCCTGAACAGAAGGAAAACCTCAGCACTTCTGAAGTGCACATTACACGCTGCATCCCACAGAGTTGGCCTTCTCTGCTGTTCTTACATTCATCCTAGAATGGTTTATGTGCATTAAGCAAATAAACTGCTAATACGCCAATACCATTCGTTAAAAAAAAACCTTCAATACCATTAGTTAAAATTTAATTTAGGCGCAGTCTCTAAGAAAAATGGATTTTGTCTGCAAAGACACATTTGAAGTGCACAATGGCAAACTATATATATGGTAATCAACGGAAGTTAAACACAAATGGAGAATTACTGCTAACGACTGTCTGTATTCCACTGTCTTAAGGAAAGACTCAAAAATAAAAACTGGAATGAACTAAACAGTAAACAATATAAAAAATAAATACATCTCTATTATGTCAGTAGGAAGATCCTACAAAGCAGATTGACTGCTTTGATAAATTCTCAGATTACTAAAATAATGAAATCCTGGTTTCTATAGTTCAAAGCATTTCTGGCTGTTTGTAATGCAGTGAACCATATTGCACATGTGCACATAATCCTGTTAAGGCTCTTTTGATTACTGTAATACTTCTCTCCTTCCATCATAGACAAGGATTAAGTAGAAAGAAGTACATTTAAAAGTAAAACAAAATTCAACAAAGTACTCTGTTACTGGTTTGGTTTACATGAAAATTAATCAAGATGGCATATTGTAAAAAAAAATAAAACTGCTTTAAAGTAAACAAGACGGTAAATAGTAACTAACTGCAACATTTTGTAGTTAAGTACAAGTCCTTATATTTTTTAAATACTTTTTTTTGCTGTTTTTTAGAAATGAAAACTATTGCAAATAATATTTATTTCTAGTGAAAAAAATGGAGTGAATTATGATGATGAAGTTTGGTTGGCTTTTATTATGCTACCAGAAGAGGTATGCATCTCCTATTATCAGCAGGTACTGGAGCAGGACACCAGTGTTCTCTAACCAGAATGACAGACTGCATGTATGATGCCTGAAGATGCATGCAAGTCAAACACTTATAGCTTGTCAACTGGTCAGTGAATGCTACTGTATTACAAAACAATCTACACTTAAATCTCTATATATAACATACAGCCATACTTCTCAAGCGTACCTCATTATGAGGAACGTACCTCATTTGCGGTCTTAAAAATTCATGTTCCTCAAAGTTTCACATTGAAAGGGTCTGTCACATATTCAGTATTAGGAAATTTTTTAACTGATATTCATGGTAAATAGAAATGAATCATAATAATTCATTAAAAGATCTTTTTTATAGGTAAAAGGAACGTACTTAAACCATCCTATGACCTTCCTAGTTGAAGCTGTTAGTAAGCCGTTAGTATGTGTTCTACATTTTGCGCATTTGTTCCACATTATAAGGGCTAGTGTTCCTCATGTTGGATATGGAAGGTTGAGAACTATGCATACAGCTATTTCAAAGTGGCTGAAAAGCAAGCATTTTCCCCCAAATCTGCAAGAAAATAATTTACAGATATCCGAGTGTCGAACTATCAGCTGGCATTGTAGAGGCCTGTTTAGGATGATTAGAATATTCCAGGTTATTCATGCTTCTCATGGCTCTTAACATTCTCAGTTTATGTGTCTGCAGTAACATATACAATATCGTGCCTTTTAACCTGCATACATCAAAGATGGGTACAAAGGCTCTTGGAAAAACTAATATATATAAAACCAAAAAAAGAACAGAAAATGTGTATATCAAAAACACCTAATTCCTCCCACTTTTCCAGTAATCAAATGTCAATAAATAAGTAAAGTCCAAATGGGTAGGTGCCCATTTTCAGGGGAGGCCTGGGGATAAAAACAAAGTATTACAAAAACATTTTAAGAACAGTAATTTTACAATCTTCAAACATAATTATTTGTGTTATTGAAATTAGAATATAACTTAGATAACAATGATTAAATATTTAGAAAAATGTTTGCCAGTTTATAGAGAAATTAAAGATAAGTATAGCATTGCCACCTATCCATTTTTTTTTTGGACTATCCGGAAATCAAAATGATTGTCCCATATGCCGGAAGACACTGGACAAACTTTGGTATTCTGTTTCAGAAAAAAAGGAACAGACTATCAGAGTTTGTTAAATTGGTAGATTTACTATGTTTTTTTTCTTTCTTTCTTTTATTACAGAAAGCATAGTAAATCAGCAGGAAAAAGCTTTGCAAATGGTAAAAAGAGGGCGTTCCCCTCAGCTGATGTGATGATGATGTCATGAAATGGGTGGAAAGTTGGCAAGGAGGGGGAGGAGATGTTCAGGTTTATGGGAGGTGCAAGGGGTGTGACCTTGTTCCAGTTTAAGCCAAAATGAAAGGTGGCACCCTAAGTTGGTATAATACAAACAGGAAATTCAATATGAAGTAAGAGAAAAAAAGACAAGGTTATGTCACATTTAGGAGAGAATCAGGGAAGAGTAATTGACTGAAGTAAGGAAGTGAGTGAAGAAAGGAGAGTAAGGGGTATAAGATATGAATAGGTACTTGATCACGATCATATTTAGGGATATAGTTTAAACTGGGGTTGAGCAAGAACAGAGCCAGAATTTAGCTTGGGAGTATTTCAGAATGGTTTTAATGGACTACAGGAAGTGTACTGACCTAATGGAAACAAATAAGAAGTTCCAGGCCTTAGCAACATGGTACGAGTACAGAACATACCTCGCAGATTTGATAGGTTAGTGGAGAGAGGGGATTTTTTGGTCATTGGATTGTAATGAACAATTCGGAACATACATGTGTAGAATGGTATCTAGTGCCAGACAGGCTGATAGATGCTGGATAATTTTATATGTGGTAAAAAGCTGTGTATGTTAGTTGATGGGGTACTTCTAACCAATTTAGGCTGTTTGGTATTATACAGTGGTGTGTTCTAAAAGCGATATTTGCTGCAAATTTGGCCACTTTATTATAGTATTTTTCAAGTTTTGATTTTTGTGATGCCTGCAGATTAGTAAGGATGGAAGCAACATAAAGAAGTCTGGGGAGGAGATAAGTAGTCTAAAGTGTAGTCTTAGTTGCATTTGTGACAAGGTGTTTTGCTCTGTAAACCCCCCCCTAGTTTTTGGTGACTTTTTACACAATTTTGTATATACAAGACAAATTTAAGATTATCTTCCTCTATCATCCCTAATAATTTCCTTCAATGATTGTATTATTATTTGTATTTTAAATAGTTTTTTCGAGAGAGGGATTTGGGGAAAAAAGCAATAGTTTTTTTTTTTGGGGGGGAGGGTGAGTTGAGCATGAGTTGTGAATTACAAATCCATGTTTCAGTGGCTGCTAATGCCACCTGTGTAATTTTTTTTGGAAAAGTGTCATGATTTCAGATGTGCATATAGTGTGAAATCATCTGCGTACTATAATAGGGAGGCCTGTTGTAGGGTGTGTGGAGGGTGTTGGTGACAATGTTAAAGAGGACAGGACCAAGGATGGAGCCTTGTGGTACAGCACTGGTAACTGAGAGGAACAGTGAGAGGGTAGAGTGCCATTTTACTGACGGATACATATTGGCCAGGAACCTTTTCAACCATGGAAGGGTAGGCTCAGATAGACCTAGTGAGGACATTTGAAGTAAAAGTGTGCTGTGACAAACTGTGTCAAAGGATTTGGATATGTCTAGTGGATGCTTCCAGTATGACTGAGGAATATTACTCAAAAAAACAAGTTCAAAAAAACAGTGAAAAAAATATGTGAAAATTTAAGCATCACAAGTATTCTTAACAGCTAACAAAGAGTATTACCTTTTTATGGTACGTGGGAAACGTACCTTAACAGCTAATAATGGTATTATCTGTGTTCATGGTACATGGAACCATACAAAGATAAAGCTAATCACAGGTGCATAATACAGTTTAAAGGTACTCACATGTAAAAGCAGGAAGATGAAGACCACTCCCCAATTCTGCAAACAAGGTGCACACCCTGTAAATAAAACGCCTTTCCCACCATCAGGAACTTGTAAGCAGTACTTCAAGTTTAATGAAAACTAATGTTTTCAAGCAAATATTTTCCAGCAAGATTAGGTGATGAGAAGTAATGTAAAAATGAAAGTTTTTATTTCACTTTGTATATGTTCTCATATGAATACATATATAATACAGTAGTTAACATCGTCCCAGTGAATATAATACAAACATACGCAGTCATCTAAGACACATTCAGACAAATAAAATTGAAGAAAGTCTGGTTAGTACAAGAAAGAGCTAGCACACAAGCCAGTATCATAATCCCCACGTAATAATATATAACATTAACAGCATGTTTTGTAATAAAAACTTTCACACGTAAGTATGAAGGAAAAACTGTCTTTTTCCTGCCTGCTGTTAGAAAGAAAAAAAAAACATAGCACAACTGCTTATTTAAGCAGAATACCAATGTGTTCCAATGCTCAGACTAGAACTGCTGTCTTAGTGGTACAGTTAAGGTCAATGGCACCCAGGCAGTACCCAGACTGATACATTCTCTCCACCCGAAACTGAGCGTGAAAAAGAAAAGGTCTTGAGAAGGTAAAAAAAAAATGGATTTGAAACTGAGAAAGGAGTTTGCACGTAATACTTTTAAGAAGCATTGTAATCTTTGTCAAGCCCTTTATCTCCTATTACTTTTCCCAGTGTTGCACAGGAACTGCTGTGTCACATTGACTCGTGTCGTTAATACACTTCAGCCACATCTTGTCTGCTCTTTGTGTTGTGCTTTTAGCCTTCACAATTGATTCATATGCCAATTTTTTTCGTTATATAGAACTTCTTCCCATATTTACATCTGTAATGCATGAATGCCACAATAAAATACCCTAAGGTCTGTGTAAGCCGCTTCTGAAGTATGGTGGCAGCGGGAATTCAATGATTGCACCTAATTTGCAGTCATCCACAGACTTGGTTAGCCAATCCCTCTGTTTTGGCCTGGACTTCTGAGAAGTATATGTCAAACAGGAGACAGCACAGACCCTTGTGGAACCCCAATCGAGATAGATCTGCTGGTAGAGGTGCAGTCTCCCACTTTGAATGTAATCAGTCTGTGAGCCAGTTAGCAACCCACCTAACAACTTAGGGGATGATACTCAACTGGGTAAGTCTATTATGCCCAAATGTGGGATTATATCAAAGGCCTTAGCCAAGTCAAGATAGGCTACGTGGACAGTTTTGCCTTCATCTATGGCTCTGGCCACTTTTTCAAAGAAATCCACTAGGTTTGGTAAGCATAACCTGGCCTTGCCAAAGTCAAACTGGGATAGATTCAGTGTTTGGAGGTCACCAAGTCAAGATAGGCTATGTGCACTGCTTTGCCTTCATCTATGGCTCTGGCCACTTTTTCAAAGAAATCCACTAGGTTTAGTAGGCATGACCTGTGCTTGCCAAAACCAAACTGGGATAGATCGAGTGTTTGGAGGTCACCTATATCCTTACTTATAACGTCTTTGATGATTTGTTCCATTGCCTTATAAATGAGGCTGGTTAAACTTATGAGTCCATAGTTACCGGTTTAGTAGCTGAGCCACCCTTGTGAAGGGGGATAACAGTTGCCATTTTCCATTCCAGGGACAAGGTCAGTACATAGGCTGTGGTTGAATAGGGTGCCTAATGAGGTAACTAGCTCTTGTTTTAGAGCATTAAGAATGCAGCCCAAAATGTCATCTGGTCCCATGGAGGCTGTGTTCTTAGCCATGGAGAGAGCACTGATGACTTGCTATTTGGAGATGCAGGGAGGAAATGTAAGGATATGATTTGTGGTATTATTTGGGGGATAGAGGGGTGAAATTTTCCCCCAACCTCTCTGCCAGCAGGTTTGCAATTTCCACACTGTTAGTGTGTACGATGCCATCCACAGTTAATTCAGCACACATCCGAGTCCTACATTTGAGGTTTCGGACGTAGCTAAAGGAAGCCTTATGGTTATCCTTGGCTATGGTTGCTAAATTTTTTCTCATTGTTGCACTTTTGCACTTTGAAGTTTTTAGGAGTTGTCTTATTTGCTTGTTTAGGCCAAGGAGGGTGCTGTTCCAGTTCGGGGGTCTCATCTTTTATTTTTAGACAGCAATTTCTTTCACTTATTGTATAATTTATTAATGCTAGATGTCTGCAATTCTGAAACCATATTGTAAGGAGAAAAGCAACCTAAGGGCTGAGTTAAACTGTAAGAGAAGGTGTTTTCCTTTAAGGAGTCAAGATTATCTTCCATACCTAAAATGCAACTGCTAAACATGCCCCTAACAGCTTGCACCCAAGACAACTTCCCCCAGTCACCCTACCCTAGTTACAGCTATGATTCACAGGGCCAATTAGGATAAGCATCTTATAAAAAATATTTTGACTACTGTAAAAAGGACCTGAAGAATTAAAGAGTGTGTATTTCTTAGGAAATGTGGGCTCCTCTGACTGAAGTTGTAAGCAGGATACAGCAGTATTGGCTTCAAATTTTAATCATAAAAACGTTAACAGAATATAGCTGTATTTAATATCAAATAATGCTAATGTAAAATTGTTATGTAGACTAAACAGCATTAACTTTGCAAATAAGTCATTGTTTAAGAAATAACACCGCCGAAAGAAAATAAATGCTTTTTGACTTTTGTTTGGCATACACATTAATGTATACTGTGTGACAAAATTCAAGCTGCCATATATTGGACTACTCTCTCTGTTGTGATTATTTTATCTGTTTCAATAGATGATTTTATTAAGCAATGTCTGAAGTTTAGAAGTAGATGAGGTGGGTTGTGAAGTCAGTACTGCATACCTTCTCTATCATGTACTCACATACTAAGTTAGAATTGCTTTGTAGCAGGTACCTGACTAAAATAAAATATTCCATAGGCAGCTTTCTGCATAATAAAAACAGTCCAAGAATGCTCAAAATGTTAAGAAAATGAATAAGGAAGGACTGAACAAAAACCTGACAAAGGAAAGTCTAATTCTGAAGTGATGATTCGAGTTACAATGCACTGTAAAGAATATATGTCTGTCCTGGACATATTCCTCAATTACACTAACAGCAACTACTCCTCTGCCAAAATGTCAGCAAATTTTCTAAAGGAATATTAGCCAGCTGGTGACAAAACATGTTGCAGCTGATAACCCATTTGAGAAGAATTAGTGTAAATCTAAAAAAATATACAGATATGCCATCTTTCTATGGTCATAAAGCTTGTGGAGTGTGAACCAGATCTGAAGGTATCAGCCCCTGAAAAGAAAACCATGAAATGGATGGACAGTCTGAATTAAAACTCAGAAAATTACCTCTGAGGAATGAAGTTTCACACTGTGGTAAACCTAGTCCATGTGAAAGACAGGATACGGACCTTTGGACATAACATCCTTTTGCAGGGATATTATGTGAGCATAGGTGAAGGAAATCAAGAACTGCATTACTAGCCATTTCAAAAGGAAAACGCAGAAGCATACAGATCACAACATACTCATACAAAATCTAATGTGGAATTCCCCACCGGGCTAGGGAGGAAGGATTCCATTACGGACTTTTTTTTCTTCTTGCAGAACAGAAATGCTACTTTGTGTTGCATCGTGTTATGCTAACGTGTACCATGATGACAAAAACAACTGAAATCAAGACAAGAAAGATGCCAGAGGTACACCAGGCAAGTCAAAATGCAAGGCTCTTGCAGCCTCTTACACTTCCAACAGCACCCTAGGAAGATATACTGGGTGAAGATCTATTGAAGAAGCCATTGTTTAAGATGTTGGTTGTCCTCCTGTTGGAACACTGGGGCTTCCTCTACTCAGACTGAAATTGTCTCAGAGAAGGCTAGTATCTGAAGGGATTGCAGCCAAGTTTGCCTGGGCTAACATTGGTGCAGGCAGAATGAACTCTGGCCTTTCCTTGCAAAACTTTACCAGCAGACAAGGAATACATAAGAATACAGAAATTCAAATAGGAGCATTATCCTTTATTTCACAGGGAATGCATAATCACTCCCTGCCTAAAGGAATGGAAAGAACTCTGGTAAAAATGCATTCTGCATAGCAAATATGTTAATATCCAAAATGTGCCACCCTTTAAAAATGTCTTCCATTGCAGAGCTGAAGCTAAACTTCCTGAAAGGAATTTGAGACTCAGGTTGCCAAGAAGGATATCGTGTTTCCTTGGTAGAGGTTAAAGATGGATTTTTCAGCAGTATCTCAGTCCCACGTGTACTGGTTTTCTTCAGAAAATACAGGAGTGATTTTTCTGTTACCTCCCCTTCACTTCTCTTCCCCTCATTTGGTCAGGAACCGTATCATCATGGATTATGTGGATTTCACCAGGAAAGTTTGTTATTTCAGGGTAACTTTCACAGACAGAAAGACTAGAAAAACACAGTTGATTTAAAGCGTGTTGATGTAAAGACAGCATCTCCATGAGCTACGGTTACCTCAGATCACAGCAAACCAAGCTCTCATTACTTAAGCAACCAACATCATGGATTCCACACCCACAATTACTTCAGCATCCAACATCAGGGACATCATGGAGGTGGGAATCAGTGAAAATACACCTTCAAATTGTTTTTAACTACATCCTAATGTAGGAAGCAGTCATATATTTCAAAACTGAAGGAAACCTGAAAGAAAATGACAATAAAGATACACTTTTACATACAGACCCACAAATGGAGCCATGTCATATTGACTGAATATCAAATCACTGTCATAAGTCCCAGGATAAATGTTAAATATTTGTCAACCATTTAAGTCATTTGGTCCATAGACCCTTTTCAGTCATAAGATCAAAGGTAAAAAGTGTGTGTGTGTGTGTATACACACACACACACACACACACATATGTATATATGTATATATATATATATATATATATATATATATACACCCACACACACACACACACATACACACACACACACACACACACACTTTCCCTCTATACATATATGCAGTGGATATAAAAAGTTTACAGACCCCTGTTAAAATGCCAGGTTTTTGTGATATAAAAATGAGACTACAATAAATCATTTAAAAACTTTTCCCACCTTTAATGTGGCCTATAACCTGTACAATTCAATTGAAAAACAAACAAATCTGTTAGGGGAAAAAATATAAAAAAAAAAAAATGTTCGATAAGCTGGTTGCATAAGTGCGCACACAAACTACTACTTTGTTGAAGCATCTTTTGATTTAATTACAGCATTCAATCTTCTTGGGTAGGAGTCTATCAGCATAGCACATCTTGACTTGACAATATTTTTCCACTCTTCCTTGCAAAAGCCCTCCAAATCTGTCAGACTGTGAGGGCATCTCTTGTGCACAGCCCTCTTCAGGTCACTCCATAGATTTTTTTTTATTGGATTTAGGTCTGGGCTCTGGCTTGATCATTCCAAGACTTTAAATTTCTTCTGGTGAAGCCATTCTTTTGTTGATTTGGATGTATGGTTCGGGTCATTGTTGTGTTGAAAGGTGAAATTCACCTTTAGCTTTCGAGCAGATGCCTAAAGGTTTTGAGCCAAAAATGACTGGTATTTGGAACTATTTATAATTCCCTCCACCTTGACTAAAGCACTAGTTCCAGCTAAAGAAAAGCAACCCCAAAGCATGATACTGCCACCACCATGCTTCACCGTGGGGATGGTGTTCTTTTGGCGATGTGAAGTGTTGTTTCTGCACCAAATGTACCTTTTGGATTTGTGGCAAAAAAGTTCAACCTTGGTCTCATCAGACCATAACACACTTTCCACATGCTTTTGGGAGACCTGATATATTGTTTTGCAAATTTTAGCCAGGCCTAGATGTTTTTCTGTGTAAGAAAAGGCTTCCATCTTGTAACCCTACCCCATAATCTGGACATATGAAGAATACGGGAGATTGTTGTCGCATATAGTATAGAACCAGTACTTTCCAGGAATTCCTGCAGCTCCTTCAGTGTTGCTGTAAGTCTCTTGGCAACCTCCCTGACCAGTTTTTGTCTCGTCTTTTCATAAATTTTGGAGGGATGTCCAGTTCTTTGTAACATCACTGTTGTCCCATATTTTCTCCACTTTTTGATAACTGTCTTCGCTGTGTTCCATGGGATATCCAACACTGTGAAAATTTTTTTTGTACCCTTCTTCTGACTGATACCTTTCAACAATGAGATCCCTTTGATGCTTTGTAAGCTCTCTGTGAACCATGGCTTTTGCTGTAGCAGGCAATTGAGTAAATGTCAGGAAAATCCTACTAGGACAGCTGAACTTTATTTGGGGTTAATCAGAGTCTCTAACTGATAGCAGGTGTGTACCCAAGAAGACTGAATGTTGTAATTAAATCAAAAGGTGCTTCAACAAAGTATTAGTTTAAGGGTGTGCACACTTATGTAACCAGCTTGTTGTACATTTTTTTATTTTTTATATTTTTCCCCCAACAGATCTGTTTGTTTTTCAATTGAATTGTACAGGTTATTGGTCATATTAAAGGTGGGTGTGTACACTTTTTATATCCACTGTATACAATATATATATATATATATATATATATATATATGTGTGTGTGTGTGTGTGTGTGTGTGTGTGTGTGTGTGTGCATACACAAACACACACGCATTTTATATATATATATATATATATATATATATATATATATATATATATATATATTATGAAGAGAGAGAGGGAGAGAGAGAGAGAGAGAGCTCCCCCTCGACTATACCAATAACCCATTACTTGGCTGTCTCTTCAAAATTACTACAAAAACACTGTTCAAAATGTGCCAGTATGCATACTGTTTTTTTTAGTTTGACAATGATCACAGAGGTTTAAATTTTATCTAAATCTTTTAATTTAAATTTTGCAGCAAAAACAGTGACACCTTTTTTAAGCAACAACAAAAAAAAAACACTCACATTGAAAACATACTTAACATACGCAACAGTAAATTTCTCTTCCCTTGAAACTCCAAAGGAGTGGAATCAAAAATGGAACTATAAATAGAAATGTCCTTGTTGTCTCTAGCTAGCTACAGCACCAAGAACCTCCTCTTAGATACAGCTGAGGATTCAGGAGGAGCAAACACCCTCAGTAAGCATTCACTGCTAAGTTGTACTTTTGCACAGGGATGAGGACTTAGCATAGGTTGTAGAATCATAATGCAAAGTCAGCTGATCAGCTGACTTTGCACCAGGGAGGTGCATGCCAGGTGTAGTAACTGGGTCTGTCAAGGAAGAACTAGGCATAATTCATCTGTACCCAAATAGGTGGTCCAGTACCATACTCCTGGTCAAATCCTGGGCGAGCGGCACAAATTCACATGGGAAAATGTACATAGTAAATTAATATCGCAGTTACATATACTGTGAATACTAACACATAAAATTAAGTTATTGAAAATATAATATAGTAATTCACCAACTCATGCAGTGCAGACTAGTACAAAAATAGTGGATGAAACACAAGTGGTCATAACATTTATAAAATGAGTAAATATGGATAAAAACCATAACAATTAGAAACAATTTTGCACATTTAGTAAATACCATTTACATCAAATGGTAGCAATGTACTAAAACTCAATACATGCAGTAAAGGTAAAGAATGGGGGAGGTGTAAACAAGCCATCAAATTCATAACTCAATGTTTTTGCTTTTTTTACATGATAATAAAGTAAATTAGGATAAATTCCTGGCAACAATTTATTAACTGCACAGTATTGTTGACAATGTATAGATGACTCTTCCAGGAACTCTGCTGGTCTTTTAAAGCATTTGTAGTGAAATCTGGACTATGGTATCACAATAAATTGATAGTGATACCAGTAAAGAAGGTGCATCTTGAAGCAGCTTGCTTCCAACCCCATCATAACAGGTGAGGACAGCAGTATTCAGGACTGAGTATTTGTTCAACTTAAAGGATAACTTGGAAGGAAAACTGGCAATTGAGAGCAGAGAAGGTGGTTAGATTCTTGGATAAATGGGTAAGAATGACAGACTTCATTTCAAGCCAGATTTTTCAGATTTGAATGAAGGTGTTGATGCACATTACATTTATTCTACTGAACAATAAAGTAAACATCATTCAAGACGCATTTGGCGGGATTGTGAAGAGGATGAAAAGGGAAAGTAGGAACAGAGTTAGAGATGGCAGGGAGTTCAGAAGGTAAATGCAAAGTAAAATAGTCAAATTACTGAATATGGCAGTCAGCACAAATGAGGCTATGAGCTGTTAAAGAGATGCTTCATGTAGTCCAGGGTTCGATTCCCTCAGCCTCTGTTTGACTATGGTGTGATTCTGATTAAGTTGTTTAAAGAAAAGATGCTCTGTGGCAACTGGAAGATTAGGCTAGTGTCCTCAGTGGCTTCTTAGACCACATGTCTATTAATTACCTATAAACCCATGGAAATTATAAGTGGCTAGATTCACTTAGGTGGGTGCTGTTGGAATTTAAAGGGAGCATTTTCACTGACTGGGATGGGAAAATTGACCAGACATCATAGGGAGTAAGCAAAGAAAATAATGTGAAGGACATTGGCTTTTTGTGGAGTAGGGGAAAAAGACAGAAATAGAGACTGAAGGAAGATGGACAAATATCTAAATGGAGTATGTTAGGCTTAGTGGATAAACACATATGATGGTATGGAGAACTGAAAGCAGTCTGTTTCTCTTTCAGTCTTTTGAGCTCTATGAAGGAGTGTGGGTTAGGAAGTAGGAGAGGAAGGGTGTGAGAGGACAGGTAACAGTGGTGAGGGGAAAGGATTTTGAAATCAGGTGGAGGGAATTTTCTTAAATGTGGCGAACTTGTATTTTGTACAGAGATTTAGGGGTCTATATTAAAACCACAAAAGCTTATAAATGCAAATACAACTACATCGACAAATAAACGTCAAAGTACAACAAGAGCGAAATACGTAAACAGAGAAAATTAGAACGTCAAACGTATTTCCTCGGCCAGCAGGGTGATCGTGGGGATGAGGAAATATATCCTTTTCCCCACTGTAGTGCGATCTCGGAGATGGTACATTAAAGTAGGGGGTTGTGGGAGGCGCAGCCCCTCCATGGGGGATGCAGGGGGGCTTGTCCCCTGCAAAAGTGTGTTTATTTAAGTTTGTTTAGTTAGGTTTTCCTTACTTGTATGGCACTGTTCTTTGATGAAATAAGTTTGGCATTCTAATTTTCTCCGATTACGTATTTCACTCTTGCAGTACTTCGACATTTTTGTGTCAGTGTAGTTGTATTCCCATTTGTAAGCTTTCATTCTTTTAATATAGACCCAAGATTTAGGGGAGAAAAAAGTGACTGCAGTATGAGAAAGGGATGGTTGCAAAAAAGGGAAGGATGGAAAAGACCAGACGTTTGTGAAGAAACTTGAGATTGTGCAACATTATTAAAATGTAATAAAACAGCTGTCTGTCACTATGACCGCTAAATGAGATTACTAAATAAAAAGTAATTTACAACTTTAAAATTGTTTACAATGGGTAAGAATGGAGGCAGTAAATTGATGGGAGGAAAAGGCAGAATTACTTGTTCAGAGATGGTGGGTAAAATGTATAGTGGAATGTTGGAAAAAATAATATGGAAGATGATGGATAGGCAATCAAATGTACAAAGTGATCTGGTAAAGTTAGGGTTATCCAAATGGGGTGACAGGATAGAAGATGGAAAAAATGAGACATGGCAGAGCAGATGCGGCCAGAAGAGGAATACGTAAGTTTGATGAGAAATACTGAAAATAACTCTTCAGGTAGGGATCTGCCATCAAAGGACAAACATTTGTTGGAATAAGTGCCACCCACCACAGAGGTCACAGATATTTAAGTATTTTTTATTTCAGTTGTCAAAAGAGCATACTGTAGTACTTAGACACTTTATTAAAGGGTTTTACTTTGTGGAAACCAATACCGCATAGTGGTATTAAAATATTTACAAGCATATCTGCTATTGTTAGGTTCTATATAGCAGAAACTGCCTGGGAGCCCCATGGAAGTGAAAAATTGGTAGCCCTTTAAAGGAGAGGGCCACCATCTGGCATGGAGGTGACATCTGGTCTGACTAGATAACTAAGAACTGGATGTCAAAGGTGCTTCAACAATGTATTAGTTTAAAGCACACTTATGCAACTAGCTTATTGTATGTTTTTTTATTTTTTTATATTTTCCCCCTAAGGGATTTGTTTGTTTTTCTGTTGAATTGTACAGGTTATAGGTCACAATAAAGGTGGGAAAAGTTATGAAATTATATATTGTGGTCTCATATTTTTATATCACAAAAATCTGGCATTTCAACAGGGGTGTGTACAATTTTTATATCCACTGTATACTCCCTGTGCACAACATTTTATTTATTTTATTTTTATTTATTTTATTTTACATTTGTTGACCGGGAAAGTCCGACTGGACACAGATCCATTTTCAGCAGAGGCCCGGGGAGAAAAGCTCCAATAGCATTACATACAAGAAAATTTAAAAAAAAGAAGGATTATCATACAGATAAACATAAGTAAGGTATAGCTTAACAATTCATTTAGTAAAGTCAGTAGGTTAAGATTATACAGGATTCCAACAGTAAGATCTTTGCAGAACATATAAATATTTTTCCTGAGTGTTTGCCTGAATTATGAATACTTGCAGTAATTTTGTTAAAATAATAATAGCTGGTTATTAAACTTTACAGAGAAAGGACTCAGGGGACCTTAGTAGTAACATTGAACAAGCTATGGTAAGGATTAACCTGGGGAGTATTTTATTTATTTATTTATTTATTGTCGTTGGTTTACCAGGATAGTCCATTGGGCCTTAAAGAACCCGTTTTCAATGGAGTCCTGGGGAGAAAAGCTCCAACAGAGTGTATTTTCAACATTTAGCAGTAACAATTTTATACAGAGAGTTATTAATAATTATATATACTAAAAAGTAGAACTAATCACATTTAGAAAAGCAATCATAACAGTTAATACAATAAGAAGAAACCTACAAGTAATGGAATAAATGTAAAACATTAATACTGATTAGAGAACAAATTTCATAGCTACAGGTGTAGAGTAAAGCTAGTTATGTGGGAACAAGAGCATTCCCACCGTGAAGCTAGATGAAGGTGGAGAGACTTTTTGAAGGCAGAGTGGTTAGAGGTGGTGCGGATGAGTGGAGGTAGGGAGTTCCACAGGTGAGCCAGGCTGAAGGAAAGAAGGTGTTGAGAATAGTTAGTTGATTTGGAAGTTCTAGCCATTTTAGGAGGACTTTATTGGTGGCGAATTTTGCAATTTTGTTATAGCAGGAAGTAAGTTGTTTTTTTAACAAGGACTGAAGATTAGTTAGTAGTGGGGCACCATATAACAGGGATGAAGGAGGTAGAGAGAGTGATTTTAGTGCATTCTGTCTGTAAAGCATGCCAAGTTTGCAGGTGGGAGTTAAATTTGAGTAGGTTATCGATTTGGACCCCAAGTAGTTTGGTTTCTGACACAATTTCAAGAGGTGAGTTGTGTTGAGTAGTAATTGAGAAAGTACCCATGTCAGGAGGGATGACTTTAGAAGGGGTTTGGTCTTGGTAGCATTGAGAGCTAGATGATTACAAACGATCCATTGCTCAGTGGAAGAGAAAGCATCTTGAGTAAGTTTTTGTAGTGTAGAGATAGAAGAGGCGGAACAGATAATAGTTGAATCATCTGCATATTGGATGATGCTAGAGAAAGGGATTGATTTGTGGAAGTCATTTATAAAGATATTGAAGAGAAGAGGACCCAGTATGGAGCCTTGGGGAACTCCTGTAGGGTACTAAGGAAAGAGGAGGCTTTTTTTCCATTTTACAGCTTGACTTCTATTAGATAGGTAGTAGAGAACCAGTTCAAAGAGGAGGGAAGATAGGTGAAGATTAGAAAGTTTGTTTAAGAGCAGGCTATGTGATTTACAACCTCAAGGAAAGAGAGGAGGGAGTTATAAGATGGGTCTAGTTGGACACATTTTTCTAAGAGTTTAGAGATGATGTTATTATTGTTACCACCTTTATGTAGAGGTATAATAAAGGCTTGTTTAATTAAAATGCTAATGGGGTAGGCAAGAGTTTCAGCAGCTATACTGAGAGGGGTGGATGAGGAGAGATAGTAGAGGAGAATGAGGAGGTTAATTTGAGTCAATAAAGAAGGAATTAAATTGGGTGGCTAATTCATGTTCTGGAGTGGGTCTGGGGTAGGATTTACTGGGGTGGAGGAGAGTAGAGATCCCTTTCCAGAATTTAGTAGTGTGTTTCTTTGAAGGAGTGGTGTTGTCTTGTGTTTTCCCCAGACTTTGTCTCTTTGTCTCATGATAGCAAGAGTAGTTTTGGAGAGCCATGGGGCTGATTTAGTAGCATGAGCAAACCCAATTGTTGAGAAGTGGGTTCTCAGGAGTTTTTTTAAATTGAATAGTGGATGTAGTGGAGGTTATTTGGTTAGGTAGTGAGTTCCAGATTCTGGCAATAGTGCAGGCAAAGAGAGATTTGCCAGCATCATTTTTGTATCTGATGACATTTATGACATTCTGGCAACTAGATCTTAAGGCTCTAGTGGGAATGTGGGGGATAATAATATACTGGAGTGCAGGATTTTTTCTCTAAGGTAGTAGAGTTTATGTGCTATTGAGAGTTGATTGAGTAGGAGTAGTTGAGGTAACTCAAGCCAATTGAGCTGGTTAAGGGCAAGACAGTGGTGGGATTTGTATGAGGCTTCAGTAGCGAACTTGGCAATCTTGTTATAACAAGATTCCATTTTGTTCAGATCAGTTTGGCTGAGATTAGTAAGGATGGGGAGGCATAGAGAAGGATGGATAAGAGATGAGTTCTTGCAATAGTAGCTTTTGTTTGTTTTGTGATAAACTGTTTGTTCCTATAGAGGAGTCCTAGCTTTTTGTTAACTTTCTTGATGGTTTGTGCTATATGGATGTCAAATTTCAGGTTATTGTATATTTCTACACCTAACAGTTTAGTGTGTACAGTTGGAGTGATTTGAATGTTATCTTTGGAGTGAATGGTGAAACTATTGTTGGGGGGGGGGGGGCATGACCAGGGCTGAAAAGAATTAGTTGAGTTTTTTGGGGTTAAAAATAAGTTTGATGTTTGTGAACCATGTTTCGGCTAGAGTAAAATTATTTTGGGTTAGGGTTTGCAGTTCGTTTAAGGTGGGGGCAGTACTTATAAGGGTGGTGTCATCTGCGTATTGTATTACTGATGCTGTGAGTGAGGAAGAGGAGATTTGGTTGGTGAATAGTGAGAACAACAGTGGGCCTAGGATGGATCCTTGAGGGACTCCTATGGATACTTGTAGCAGGGGAGACAGCTGGTCATGCCATAGGACTGCTTGCTGATGACCAGATAAGTAGCTATTAAAACATGATATAGTGGAGGAGCTGAAGTTTAGGGTAGATACAGTTTGGAGAAGAACACTATGGTTTACCATGTCAAAGGCTTTTGATAACTCTAAGAAAATGGAAGATAGTCCCTTGTTTCTGTAATGGTTAACTATATCTGTAAATGATAGTAATGCTGTGGTGGCACTGTGGGAGGGTCTAAAGCCATGCTGAGTTTTGGAGAGTAAGTTGTTTTTTAGGAGGTACTGCAATAGTTGGGAATGAACAACTCTTTATAATATCTTGGATAAAGGTGAAAGAATTGCGACTGGGCAGTAGTTGCTGAGTTCTAAGGAGTTGCCTCCTTTGTGCAGTGGAATATGTGATGTTTTCCACAAGGTGGGGACTTTGTATTCTGCAAGTGACCAGTTTATGAGGATGGACACAGGATAGGCTATGGCATTTGCTGATATCTGAAGGAAATCTGCTGGTAGGGTGTCTGCTGCTAGCGTGGTTGGTCTGAGTTTCTTAAGGAATTTAGAAATTACCTTAGTGGGTACAGGGTGTAGGGAAAAGCTGGTGGTATTGTTTTGAGTAGTAGGTTGTGTTTCGGTAGTTGCTTGTATAGTGCTACTAGTGGTATTTAGGGCATTGGCAAGGGTTTGAACTGTTTCGGTAAAGACTCTGTTAAATTGTGTGGGAATGTTGTCATGGTTGTTTGGTAGTACTGGGGTTGGTGTAATTGGTAGTGTACCATTTATTGTGGCCCCAAATATTTTAGGGTTATGAGCATATTTTTCTTGCATGTTTTTGTAGTAGTTAGTTTTGTCAAGTTTGATTTGTTTTTTGGCTTTGTTGCGGAGTTCTTAGTTAATTTGCCTCAGATTACTGGTTTTGTTTTTTGATACTGACTCCAGGACAGATCCCTCTTTCACTGTAGTTTTAGTATCTTTAGTTAGCCATGGAGCATAGTTAGTTTTTATTCTTATAGTTTGGGAGGGAGCATGACAGTTTAGAATTTTTAGGAAAGTAGAGTTAAAGTACTGTACGGCTTCATCTAGTGATAGTTGTTTTAGGGGTGTCCTTACTGCTTTGCAGTGAATTGATGAAGTCAGTAGTTATAACAGTCTTTTTATTACGTATTACTCTGAGATTGGGTGGGCTTATGTAATGGGGTCTATTCCGAATTAGGTAGGTCAGTTGATGGTCACTTAGACTATCAGGACGATAGCCAGAATGCCATGGTAGAGTGGGGTCAGATAACAGAATCCAGTCCAAGATGGATTCACGTTTTGATGTTTTGTCTGTTCTAGTTGGGGTAGTCATAATTTGGGTAAATCTATGGAGGTTAATGTGGGTAGATGGAGTGTGGCTAGAGCAGTTCAACCAGTCAATATCAAAGTCACCTAGTAGTATCGTTTCTTGTGGCAGGGAGTTTGAGATCGAGTTTAGCAGGCTTTCCATTATAGTGATGTTACTGCCTGGTGGGATGTAGCCACCTGCAAAGATTATATGTTTGTTGGAGTTGAGTTTTAGTTTGGCAAGGATTAGTTCAATGTCCTTGACTTCTTGAGTATCATAATCAAATTGTTCTATGGTGAAATGATTTTGGACTAATATTGCTACACTGCCTCCCTTTTTCTCTAATCTATCTCTGCATATAATATTATAGCCTGGGGCTGTAACCTCATTATTGTGGTGTTCTGGTTTAAGCCATGTTTCAATTAGCACAGCTATTTCTGGTTTATATGCAGCTAGTAGGGCATGAAGGTCCTGAATTTTGTTAAGTATACGTCTTGCATTTGTGTTTAAGAAGAGGAGAGAAGAGGTAGGTCTATAGTATAGGGGGATTTAGCTGATTTGAGTTTGTGTAAGATGTTGTGGTGGGTCCTGGATTGGGGTGAATGTCACCACAGCGAATGAGTTTTTGGAGCAGGTGAAGATATAGTTTAGTTAGTTTGTGCAACAATTTAGTTTGTCTTAGTGAGGGTTAGTTCTGTCTGTCAGTTTATAGTGAGAGTAAGAGACTGATAACATTACATAATAACATAAGCCATAAAGGTGATGTACAGATGTAAGCAATCAGAACTGAAAAAATCCAGAAGGAACAGAATACAATCATGGACAAGGAGGCATATATGCATCCAGGAAAAAGGGAGAAAGAGACCCTTGACCAGGAGGGAAACAGAAGACAGGAGGAAGGAGGGAGAGAGTGAATGAAGAGAAGGACATCTACTGTTAGATTTTACACAACTCTACTATGTCCTTTCATATCACTTTTGCAGTATTTTCCACCTTATGGAGTGTACAAGAGTTGAACGGGAAGCCACGGAGGAGGAAGGCACACAGGAACCCTCCAAAAACCCATGCAGTACATCCCTAGCAAAACCTGTTCTAGCCCTAGAAATAACTTCCAATTTGTAATGTCTAGTGAAAGTATGAATAGAGGACCAAGTAGTAGCCTCAAGGATAGAATTGACATGCAGACCCCTGAAAAAGACACCAGAGGAGACAATGCCCTAGTAGAATGTGCCTTTACAGACAAGAGAATTGATTTGCCATAAGAATAACAAAAGAAAATGGCCTTAAAAATCCAAGAGGAGATGGTTTGCTTAGAAACAGCCAGACTGAAAATCCTGGGATGAAAAGAAACAAAAATCTGCTCAGACTTGCGAATAACCTTAGTTTTGTCTAAATAATGCTAAGAAGGGGGTAATCAATGCTGTCTTGATGAAAAGGGAGTCACCAGCAAGATTTTGACAGTCCTGTCTGATCTTGTGCAGAACATGAGGTAACAGAGAAAGGGGGGAAATGTATACAAAAGCATCCCCTTCCAAGGAAAAGACAGGATGTTCACTTTCCAAGCCAGAGGACATAGGACTCTGGAACAGAATAGTGGAAGTCGTTTGCTTCAAGAGGAGGCAAAAAGATCTACCTGAGAAATAATTACCAATGGACAATGTCCAGGAACATATCACTGTGATGCGGCCATTCATGAGGTTGTGTTCGGGATCTGGTCAGGGAGTCTGAGGGAATGTAAACTGCCTGAAGAGTCACTTGATACTGGACAGCTAGATCCCAGACCTGAAGAGCTAGTCTGAAAAGAAGGTAGGACCTTGTACCCCCTGCCTGTTATACCACATCACTGTGTTACTGTCTGTTAAATCTTTGTGGGGGTCAGGATGAAAAAGGGAATGAAAAGCTTGCAAAGCCAGCAGCAGAGCCCTCATCTTCTTCATGTTGATGTGGTCAGACCTCTGATGAGGATGTCAGAGACCCTAAACCTTTAGGTTGCCCCAGGAGACACCCAGCCCCCTTGCCAGAAGTATCTGTAAAGAGCTCCTGAGTGGGAACTGGAGCTTGAAAAGGAAGCCCTAGGTTGAGAGAAAGTTGTTGAACACACCACTGAAGCTCAAGATTGAGACAGGGAAGGTACCGGGAACTCCAGGGGGTGGCAGTGTTGAAGCCGCACTGGATTTGAGGTAACACTGAATTTTCCTCATGTAGAGCCTGACAAAAGGGAGCCTGGAATGGTGGAAGCCATAAAACCCAGGACCCTGAGAAATTCCCTGAACATGACAGATGCCAGAAAAAGGAACTGGAGAAAGGCTACTGGAGAGAGAGCCTTGGGGGTAGGCAGAGATGCCAACATGGGAACTGTTTGAATCCTACAACCAAGGAAAACATGATCCTCGGAAGGCATCAGAAATGATTTCTGGAGGTTTATGCTGAAGCCTAGACTGCGTAATAGGCAACCCGAGATACTGATGTACACTGCAGGAGGAAGGAGCTTTAATAATCAGATCACCTAGATAGGGAACTTGAATCCTGCCAAACACTATTACAGGAGCAAGACATTTGGTAAATACCCTTGGGGCAGTCGAGAGGCCAAAGGGCAATGCAGAGAGAATTGAAAAATGCAAGGAAGAGCTGGAGAAATGGAAAAGTTTCCTGAAAAAGAGGATGGATCGGGATGTGAAGGAATGTATCCTTGATATCCAGAGACACCAGAAAGGCCTGAGGAAGAGGAGGAGGAAACACTGTCTGAAAAGATATCATCTGAAAGGAAGGAATTCTGAGAAAGGTGTTTAACAAGGAAAGATCCAGAGTCACTCTCAATGTATCCTCCCTTTCATGGGCCCAAGACATTCTGGAATAAAACCCCTTCCCTATCGGGGTAAGAGGCAGAGCTTGAATGGTGCCCTTTACCAAAAGAGAGTGAAGAACATCTAGGAATGTAAGAGCTGTTCCCAAGGAAGTGGAGAAATGCCTGAAAAGGGAAGAAGGGACTTCCAAGCCATGAAATATCCCCGATGGATAATGGACAAAACCCAAGAGTCTGAAGTAATTTGTAGCCAGTTTGGAAGAGACAGGGAAATGCAGAAGGACAAGAGAACCTGGTCGAAAGAAGGAGGAAGCAAATGATCAAATAGAACCAGGCTTTGCCTTAAAAGAAGGGTTCCGAGAGGCAAGAGTCTGAGTAGACTTAGCAGGAAGCACATGCCTAGAACAATTCTTGCTCTTGGAAGGAGGGTGAGACAAAGCCAAGAATAACATCTCATAACTGAACCAAAGGCAGTAGCCCCAGAAGAGGCATCAGCTGCATTATAGTTGCATTTGATTGAATGATGGGCAACTTGTGAAGTAAAGTTCATAAGGAAAAAGGCCAAAGCCTATCCCTCAGAGTCAGGAAGGTCAGAAACCATTTTTGAAACCAGAGAAAGAACCAAAAACATACCTGGTCATACGAGTCTGGTAGTTAATGGCCCTCCCAAAGGACAAGGTGGCAACACTGTAAACTTTCTTGCCCATCCTTTCCATAGCCCTCCCTACTATCCTTAACAGAAGGCAACAGCTTGGTGGAGGGCAATAACTTGGATGGGTTGTCAGAAGAGACTGATACTACAGAAGGGTCAACATAGAACTTATCTGGCTTGTCAGGTGCAGGAGACAGAGTCAGTGGGCTACAGAAGCTTCTAAAAAGGTATACAAAAGGGCAGCTGGAATAGCAGGAATAGCAGAGAGTTTGGGAGACTCCACCTGTAGGAGCTCATAATACCTTTTCTGAATATTGGATACTTGAGAACAATCCCAATAAAACTAATCCATTATAGGGGCAATGGTATCCCCAAAGCAGATCTCTTCCAAGGGGAGCCAGGAAGTTAAGGAATCCTCCTCCACAGAACTGTAGTCCAAGGGGGGAGGGATTTGGGAAGAATACACAAGAGATTCTTCCCTTGAGTCCAGATTATTTTCATAGGAATACAGTTCCACAGGCCTCTTGAGTGGAGTGGAAGACCAGGGATGAGCAGAACAGAGACCCCTTGAGGTGGCTTCAAGGCCATCAAAGCATTAAATAAACACTGAATGAAATCCTACCATTTACGTTGGAAATCACTCACAACAGGGGAAATGTGCTTTGTCTTCTGTTATGTTTTCTACAGGATGTCTGCTTGAAATACCCTCAGAGGGTCAGACTGCTTACACAACTCTATAATGGTTTTAGAATTCTTCTCCCTCATTAAGATCTAAGGAATTCCCCTTGGTTCTCTAGATATAATCCGCAGAGGTTTCCCTTCAACATCAGGCACAGATGTATGAAAAGTTTCTGAGAAGATATCAGAATCAGGATCCATGCTGGGTTCCAACAGGTTCACAGCAGAGGAATCAGAAGCAAGCATGGGATGGTCGTTCAGGCTTTCAACAGCCTCAAGAGAGACATCCAGGGATGGTTAGACAGCAGCTGGATCATGGCTAACTTTTTTGGCCTACTTCTTGGCAGGATTTTGCCACAGTATTCAGAGTCAAAAAACTTAAGACATTGGTTCTGCAGGTATATGGACAAGGAGGACAGGTGACTACATAGGGCATATTAAACACTCTATATGATCATGGGGAGCACCCAAACAAAAAAAGACATTGATCATGACGGTCTTATGGGGAATCTTCCTCCCACACTGACATCTTCCCTTTCTTAATGACATGAACACAACAGCAATAAGAAAAGCAAGAGAAGAACCCCCCAATGCAGTACTTATCTAAAAACATGACTTGGTAACCAGCACAGCAGGAAGGCATTCAGACTGGCATTCAATAATGGTGGCAAAGAAGTTCTAACTGCTTGCATCCATATGCCAGCTTCATCCCCTGCATCATACAAGGGGAGCATAAGTGTAAAGTACAGCACCTATAAGAGCTGAAGGCTTTGGTATCCTGGCTGGACATTGGGCTATCCTTAACAGCAGAGCTCCAAGATGAAGAATACTGCAACAGTGATATGGAAGGATATCTTATGAGTCATAACTTTTATTAGCTAGCTTTTTAATTAACTGCAGTTTGCAAATACTGTTCCTAATTTATGCTCTTCAACTGATGTCGTCTCTTACCAGGACTCACTTCCCCTGACCCTGCATTTGTGTATACTTGTGTGTGCAGCTGTCATTTTGGTACATCACTTCCTGTGCCCCCCATAAGTAATGGACTTTTTTACTTTTTACTTGTCTACCTATGTATATGATTTTAGTTCTTGTCACAGACCTGATGAAGGTTTTATCGCATTAGTTAGCTGAAAGCGATTTTAGTTAAAAGTCAGTCTTTTTATTGTATGTTTTTGTTTTCTTAATACCTGATTTGGGAATGTGGGCTGCAAGCAGTGTTTTCCTCAACTAGGATTTTGTTTGACCTGATCAGTAGTAGAGTGTGGGGGTGGGTACTTGCTGTTCTAAAAACGCACTTCTTACGGCCCTGTTTAAATTCTTTGCCTTGCATGGGCTGGTTTAAAATTAAACAATACATACATTTCCACACCTACTTTTAAGTGTATAAAAGCTGATATGTTTAACATTGTAAAATATTTTTGTTACCGAGGATCGCTTCTCTGTGATGAATAAAGGTTTGTTGCTTTGGAAAGCTACTTGTTTTTCATGATTTTTGGGAATTATTGTGACTGAGCTCATCAATGAAGTTTTAAGACCACTAGTTTCTCTTTTTATTTTTTCCTCAACACTTGTGGTGGTGAGGTTGGAACTAGAAAGATTCCTACAGTTGTTCATTTTCTTCCATAGGTAATGAAGCTCACAGTGATAGAGTTGCCACCTGAAGCATTTTTCTCAGACAATCCAGAATTGACTGCCTCTGCCAGGAAATCCAGTTTTGATGAGTTTTGTGAGGAATTCTGAGTCATGCTGCATTCCTATACGTCTCTGAAGTGCACGTTCACTTAAATTTCTAAATTTCTGTCAA
The DNA here is from genome assembly GCF_019279795.1 of Protopterus annectens. NCBI lineage: Eukaryota > Metazoa > Chordata > Ceratodontiformes > Protopteridae > Protopterus > Protopterus annectens. The sequence goes on from NC_056725.1 coordinate 150,046,793, forward strand.
GTTCTGTTGTTAAAAAAATATTAAGTGTGTAAACAGGAAGCCTGTGAAGCAGGAAATGTGGTCATTATCTGATAATCTGACTAACAAACTCAATTCTATTCATTGTAATACAACAAAGCTGTAAAAATCTGAACATTCCTTTTTAACAGCCAAATTTGTGCCTACTTAATATTACCAAAGCACGATGTTAGTGAGGTTTGTCTTTATTGGCCAGAATTTGTCCATAAAAGAGTTAAAAAGAAAAATAAAAGTAATGGACATTCAGAATGGCCATATAGCTGAAACACCTGATGTCCTTAAGGGGTCATTTGCATATATCCTGTGTTACCTCTAATGCAAGAGGTTTCAAGGAATCACACAGTGGAAAGTCTAGCTTGGTTAGATTTTTCTTTTAGTTTTTACTAATTGTTTTTTTTCTGTGTGATCTTGGGACTTATTGTTTTAGTAAAGCACGATGTAGCAAAGATTGAGCTTTCACCCATAAATAGTGGTCTCCAACCTAGTTTGCACCATGGACCGGTTTCATGTAAGACAATTTTCCAGGGACCAGCCATCATGCCTGCATAATAACCAAGCAATAATGCCCGACAGGGTGTGTGTTAATGTGCAATTAACACTGGCCCAGGGGTGTTATGAGGTTCAATGCCACAGGTGGAGGGTATCTACACCCACTGAAAAGTGTTAATTACACATTATACAATGACTGGCCATTAATATTCAAAAACGAGCATGCTGACTGGCCAGACCAACCAGCTTGCCATTTGTAAACCTGAGAATATATTAACGGAAAAAGGTTCGGTCGCCCAGACTTTTTCCGATTACTATAGTTCCTAATTTTTTTTTTTTTTACTTTTCTTTCTTATTTTGCCCCCAAAAAAGGAAACAGAAGACTTGAAATGAATGAGGGAGATGGCGCAGACAAAAATAAGAGGATAATCAGGTACATTCTGCAAAATTAAATAAACTTTACCTGATTATCCTTTTATTTTATCTGTCCCGGCTCTCCCGAACATAAAACGTCTCCCGATTTCTTTTTTTCATTTTCAATTGCTACCTCTGCACAACAATGATGTACTGCGCAAGTGTAGGAACACAAGTCCTATACACATGCGCGGTACATCAGAAAAAGCCCCAGGATACCGGAAAACGCTGAAGGGCAGCATTGAGGCATTACACAAAGACATTATTTAAGAAAAGTAAGTATTTTTTTCTTAAATAATATCATTGTATAATAGCAATAACCCACGGCTGGATGTGGGCAATGCTGGATTTACCCATGGTTGGCTTTGTTTGGTCACTCGGGCTTCGCCCTTGTGACCAAACCACACCAGCCATGGGTAAATCAAGCATTACCCACACCCAGCTGTGGGTTGTTGCTTAATTAACACACACCCTTGAGGGCTTTATTGCACTTAGAGAATGGGGTCTCTGTAAAATTGTTGTGCTGTACCTACTTATTTTTTTAAGTACTATATTATTTAATTTTATATATTTTTTATGTAAAATAGTTCCTCTATTTAATGTTTCAAACTTGCTGTAGTATATGTTAATGGTGTTGGAATAAGCATTTTACATCTAAAATATAACACTTAAAAAAATATCCAGGCATTTACTTTATTTTTTGGTCCCTTACTCCTAAAACGTTTGATTTGTTTAAGTTATTGGAGAATGAAGTTTTCTTCAGAAAATTCATACTAATATAAATCCTTTTATTCTAGCAAGTTTCTAATTTTATAAGAGCAGTAATTAAACTCTGTTCCTATTTTTGAGCATTTGTTCTCTCTTTATTTTAGGGTTTATCCAGATTTCTTCAGCTGAAAGGTCCAGAGGTAAGCAAACCTCTTTACCGTTACTCTCACTCACTGCCTCACACACACCTCTGTTTAAGAAAATGTATGCTAACACAAATCCTAATAATCAAGTAAAATATTGTCCTGTATTAAGCCTTTGTCCCCCGTCTAGATATCTTGAGCTGAGAATCAACAGAGCATACCTTTCAACTTTCCAGATTTTTGTCTCGTATATTTGGTCCCATCCTCATAAAATCTGTAGTTTTCTGTCAAATGAGGGGGGATTGAAGTCATTAAATAATTACAGGTATTTGAGTTTCAGACTTGATATCATTCATATAATATATGCTAATGGAAACTCTGTTGTTCTAGCAACTTTCTAAGTTTATAAAAGCAATATTTAAAATCTGTCCTTATTTTTTGGTTGTTTGTCCCCGATTATTTCTGGCGCTGTTCAGATTTCTTGTGCAGAGAGATTAACAGGTATAGTTCAAGAGGTACGTAAACCTCTAAACTGATGCTGCTGCTGCCAGGGATCTCTCACTTTTCACACACACACACACTTTTTTCGATTTCATTTATTTTTATTTTACACTCGCTAAGCAGCACTTCTGCAGTTTAGCGAGTGTAAAATAAAAATAAATGAAACTGAAAAAAGTGTGTGTGTGTGTGTGTGTGTGTGTGTGAAAATAATGGCTCGATCAAACTCACAGTTCACTCTCATACACACACACAATTTCTGCTTTCATGCATGCATTCACTCACACACACAGACAGAAACAAACACACTCATACACATACACACACACACTTTTTTTGAACAGTTGGGTGCCCAACAATAAAAGTTTTTTATTCTTTCAGTGCACCCCAGTACCAAATGATCCACAGCCCAGTGGTTGAGGACCACTGGCACATAACATTCTGTCACCCCGAACTGGCCACTATAGTAAATAAACTGTTAAATTTCAAACGCATGTATGTGGGAAATGAGGGGCTACACTTAACCCAAACCTATGATCTTTAAACATACTGCTTCCAGGCATATACCCCCACTTCATGTCATTAACGTTTGGAAGAACACAAAGAAGAATAGGGGGGGTAACTAAGCCAAACAATTTGTGTTCTTAACAGCATTTGTATAGAACATTTCATGATATAAAATCTATGTTATACAGGAAAGCACAAATAATCACAACTGTATCAGCCAAGAATAAAACAAAAAACTAAAAAAGAAAGTACCTGTTTACTTTAGTATAGTAAAGCACAAATAATCATAACTGTATTGGCCAAGAATAAAACAAAAATGAAAGTACCTGTTTGTTCTATGTATAAAGATGCTAAAGTAATCACTGGAAATGCTTTACTATGTAACTAAAAATAAACTTGGCAGAAACCAGCTTAAAACCAGGAGCATGGAGTAATTTAACTTCATGATGCATTTAAGTTGGATTTTGATCTGTTATTTCAGTTCTGATGAAGTCCTGTATCTGGGGATGAAAACGCTTACGTTTTTATTCATTTTGTCAATAAATTATTTTATTAAATTACTCCACACTGCTGATTTTAGGCTGTTTTTTGCCAAGTTCATTTTTTGGTTATACAGTAAAGCATTTTCAATTATTGTTCTATGTATAAAGATACTAGAGTAAATAGGTACTTTCTTTTTCTCTCTTTTTTTAGTTTTAAGAAATGTAGACATTACAATGTAAAAATAAATAAAAGACTGGACAAAAGCATGTTTAAGACAGTAGGCTATAATCTTGAACTGTTGGGGTGGGGATGGGGTGTAAAAGGGAACTGATTATAATGTATATATACTACTGAAATATTTTATTTTATTTTACTTTTGTGTAGTTGAGTGCCTGGATTAATGTCTTTGGCATAATCTAATGAGAAGTGCTTTGTGTAAACAACTGAATTTTAAAAGATTAAGAGGTGACAATGTAATGAATAGTTTTCTTTAAGCAAACAAATTTTCAGTGCCATTTATAGTCTGAAGCTGAGGCCTGGACATTGTTTACCAAGAGAGACAGAATTAAAAGGTAGAAAAATAAAGTTTGAAATGATCGGAAGTGAAAAAGAGCAGCTATTTTGGTAACTAAATATGCTAACGCATTTATTACAACAGTTGTTGTTGTTGTGTCTTTCGGCTTTTCCCGGTTAGGGGTCACCACAGTGGAACTCCGGTCCGCTAATGATTGGCAGTAGATTTTTACATGCCGAGTTGCCGGCCCTGATGCACAACCTTCAACGAAGGTATGCCCATTAATGCATGTCTCCACACAGAAGACGCTCTAGCTGAGAATAGAACAGGACAATGTCTTACTGTGAGGCGACAATGCTACTGCAGCACCACCACTGCAATAAGTGCATTTATTACAACAGTAATAATTTAAAGACAGCCAGTGCATTTTTCCGTAAGGCTAAAAGTTGATGTTTTCTGAAAGCCTACAAGTTGTTTTTCACACCAGGGAGGGGAATAAACAAATTATAATTAGTAAGGCTCACCTTTAATATTGTCACATAGCCAACTAGTAATACACATTTAGTTGTCAAAAGGGGTAGAGCAAGAGGCAAGGCAAAGGGTGTTATTTTTGTTTGATTTTTACCTCTTCCAAAAGGGGAAGTCCTAACAGAGTACTTTTCCATGGCAGCTTTGGTCACAGTGAAATTAACCGGGACTCTCAAGATTACTGCTATTTGTGTGCATGTGTTTTTCCTGATCCACCCACCCACCCCTTCCCTTGCACTTAGTTAAAAACAAGTTGTGTCAGCAAGGTGTCACTCCTTGCTGAGCTTTTTAGCTGACCTCCAAACACACACCTTTTTTGTTATAAGCTTGACTAATTTTCTACCTGACATTTGTTATGGACTCCCTACTCAGTGTAGGGAACTTCGAGCATGAGTTTGATGCCTTACAGAAGATTAACTGGGTGTTCGATTAAGAACGAACTCAGCACTTTTAGTTGTATTAAAACTTCATTGCTGGTGAAAATCTGGAGCACTGCATCTTTGCTAAACACTGGTGCTCTGGTGATCTTTCCCCTAACTTTCTGAAATAGATGTCCTATCATCATGACTACAGCTAACTGGGCTGTAAGGCTGCCACTAACTGCATCACGTGCAGCCGCTGACTGTCTCAGTGAGCTATTGCATGATGTTAAGGAGATATCTGAAGTAATAAATAAGTGTTGTGGAACTTATGTTAGTATTCATCCTGAATTACAGTAAGAAACATGATGCAGCATGGCAGTTGGATTCGGGGTCATAGTTTGAAACTAAGAACTGCCTCTCTTCATTCCTCAATAAACTCCCTTACTATTATCTAGGAAGTCTTACACTTATGATATCTTGTACCAAGACAAATGAGAGAACTGAGTTCCAAAAGCAAACCAAACACAATAAAACAAAAAAAAGCACTCTGGAAAAATGACCGGAACCTTGGATGTAAAAAAAACTGTTTATTCCACAAGCAAAACACAAAAATAAAAACGGTTTAGTCACATAAACGCTCTCAAGCACAGTACGTTTTTGTCCTAAAACACAGTTCATCAGATAAGGACCAACAATACAAAGTGCAGTATATATATGTTCTAATTTAAAAACCACCAATTACAAACCATAAACCCTAAATGATTGTTACTAAAATTTTCAATACAAAAACTATTCATACAATAAGAATTAAAATATATTGAAAGTATAAAACAATCCTCTATGTTCACACCCTAAAACATATAATTAAATAAAAATATTGCGTATAGGGAATTATTATGGCAGATTGTGTTAGAGGCCAATAAATTCCCAGGTATGAACGAAAGTCTTTCTATAGCTCTAGTTTTAAAACTCAAGGGCTGCCAGACTTTAACATGTAATATGGTATTTTCCCACAAGATGGAGCCCTGTTACTTTCCAAGTACTGCATTTTTGTATTAAGTATTTTTGGTAATACATATTTATATAGATATATGTATTTTTTATTTAGTTATATATTTTAGGGTATGACCACAGATTATTGTTTTATACTTTCAATATATTATTTTAATTTTAATTCTTATTGTATTCTTATGGAGCACCTGGGATCTACAGTACAGAACTTCAGACGTAATTGGCACAGTCCCCAAAAATGAATAATTAAAAGGACAACTGTTTTTAACATTCCTGTCCACATCCACAATCCAACCTATGATGGCAGCTCACTGCCGAAGATGGTCCTCACCAATATTCCAACTAGATTTCTCTTGTGTCTACCCTGATGCCAAACAATTTCACCTGACAACATGGTAGGTACAGAGTAAATCATTAATGAAAAAAAAAAAAGAGAGAGATAGAATGGGACTGGTCCCTGAACTGTGCACTGGGGAATTCAAAGTAAGGAATGTTCCTCTCATTGGAGAGACAAGTGCAATTCTGTCATTAAGTCTACAAGACAGATCTGAAACCAGCAAAAGGGACCATCACCAAAGCTGAACATCTAGGCCAACATGAGGCTATGTGACATTAGTGGGCTTATTGCTGAATCCTGTGGTGCTCTTTTTGGACCAAGGTGGCCACTTCAAAAACACAAGCGTGAGACTACACCTCAACAGTCTGTCATGAAAACTCCTGGGCTGTTAGTTTCTCCAATATTTCTGTTGTTAAAGTTCAGAGGGCTACTGGTACTGATCAGTCACATTCAACCTCTAGTGCAAGCTCTCTGTTACAGCACTCTGTTCTGCTCAGAATAGAGACCTTCTCCAAACAGCACACTGTAGGCTTATTATATTGGCAGGCATCTGAGGTTGTGCATCTCAGAGAAAGGTCAGATGGCTACCTATAAAGGCCATGGCCAGTTCATTTCTAGAATCCTTCCTCTTCAGGCTCTTGCAACTCAGACACTGTCCTCCTCACTCAGAAGGTAAAAGTGGCCCATCTCTGTGAGGCCTCAGGACTTGGCAGCCATAAGTCTAAAAAGGCCTGCATTTCAGATTGTAACTGTAGAGAAGGATTTTAACAAGGTGGTTCCTGCAACCTGAAAACAACTTACCCAAATTACATTTTTTATTAAATACTTTCTTTGCCCCCCCCCCCCCCATATGCTGTACATTTACTGCGGTATAGTCTATTTACTCAACAAATGGACAAGAGATGATCACAGTGTCACCATCATCCAGGCAGCCACTAAGTCATTTTTTTTTTTTTTGAAAGCTGGAGGGATAAGTCTGCCTTTCCCCCTACTGCTCATGCCCGTCAGTGCTATATGGCTTGGTATGCCCCGAGCTTCAGCAAGTGTATGCCACAACTTCTCCCATGAGGAAGGGGAGTAGGAGTTGTATCACCACCCCTACCCCTCCATCGCCAGTTTCTCCAGTACCCAGGCCACTAACTAACTCCAGGGCATCAGGTCACAATCAGGGCTTTGTTCTTTTATGCTACATTGCTGGCTGTAAATTAGAAACCTGAAGGACAACAGGAAACTCATGATACAGCTAATGGACTATTTATCAAACAAATATAAATGTGAAGGTTTTACTTACAGCTGTTCATTTGCTTCACGCCATCATCTGTATGACAAGGATTCCCTATCTGGCAAACTTGTATCAATTCACGTGTCTAACTAGTATTGCAGTGTAGACTTGGACTCGTGATTGTTTCTTTCCCTGTTTAATGGATCTACTCTTTTATTCACCTTTGCTATACTGGAATGTTACATTATAGCATAATATCCGTGTTTCCAATCTCCCAAGCTCAGCTGAGCTATTTTCTGTTGCAGAACTTATTGTCTCTGCTTTTTTTTGCATTTTATTTTGCATATCCTAATCACACAAACAGCTACTGGACCTTGGCCACAGCTGAAAAGGGTCATCAGACCAGTCCTCCTACCAGCTTCACAAATACTCAGGGTGTCTGTTACACCCTTCAGCTAAGTACATGTACGAATTCTGATAGGTGGTACTTCTGAATTCTTTTATGCTAATAAAAATGATACAGTTAATAAATACAAATATAAATGGAGGTCACAACTGAGATTCAGTACATATTTTACTTAGATTTGCTTCTTCTCAAATGGAATACCCAGCAGTAAATGTCGGCACATAGCAAATTACCATCCATGAGACAGATACAGTTGATTGAGCAATAAATAAATATTGTTCAAATTGTGGTGGTACTACTAGGAATTTGTGTGCAAACATACAACTAACCTGAATGTTTTAGGATTTAGTTTGCAAGGCATTTAAAAGTCTAGAAAACACGGGTTCTTACTGACAGATATGAGGGCAGAGAATGTAACCCATTGCTGCAGAATGCTGATGAATTCTTTAGAAGAAGTGTTCCATTCATTATGTGCCATCTACATCTGAAACTGTGCTATTCATACCTCTCAACCTCTTAGAGTAAGACATCTGGACAAAGACATTAAGAAAAGTGGGACAGAGGTCTAAAAATAGGGACAATTTATAAATATTGCTCTTACAAACTTAGAAAGTTGATAGAATAACAGGTTTTGCATTAGCATGAATTTTCTGAAGGGTATAAAGTCTGAAATTCGAACGGCTGTCATTATTTTGTAACTTCAGTCTTTAATGATGTGCCACTAATTTGCCAGAAAACCACAATTTTATAAAAACAGACCAGAAATATGAGGCATAAATCTGGACAGTCTGCGAAAATCTGTACAGTCGAGAAGTATGCATTTCATTTACAAAATTAAAACAATTCAACAGTTACTCAACCTAACTTAATCTGAACAAAATATCCAAGATGAAATATTTAACCAGTAAACAAGAAACAATTTCCTACAACTTCTCACCATATATTCTTCGTACATGAATATAACTGTTACTGCTCACCAGAATCCTACAGTAAAATAACATATTCACATTGATCACATGACAATAAAATCACAATTTTTGAATGTACTTAGGGATGACAATGTGTGTGTATGAAGGCTTTCATGCAGGCATACACATTTAAAAGTGAGAAGAGACCATTCCTGTAGTTTTTTTAAAGACACCCTTACTGTGTTAGCCCAAGGCAAGGTCACAGTCATGTCACATGCTGTTCTGTCTGCATTTAATAAGACAAGACCAGCCAGAGGCTAATGCATTAACATGCAATGACAAGGTAACTGACAATTACAGAGAGAAATGATACGGAGGCATTTTAAAAACACAGGTCAAAAGCTGCTGACTGAGGTGCTTAAGCTCTTGTTTTGTACTTCCTAGGAAACCTCCACATTTAAAAGTGATGAGCAGCTGAAAACAGTCAACCACAAATGCAATGTCAGCAATGGTTTAACATAAAGCTTCAACTGTAAATCTGGTGTTGTCATCTGTAACAATGAAGGTAAAACATGACCACAAACAACAGCGCTGCTGAATCACTTGACTTTTTCTCTTACAATTATATTATGGAACTTAGCTGGAAAAATGAACAAGTTCAGCTAACACACTAAGGGGAAAAAGGACCACCTGAGATGTGTACATGGATATTGGAAATATGAAGATGGAACACAAACATGACAAACAGAAAAAGAAAGCAGCATCATATTAATTTAATGGAGGCCTTTTTAAACAGATAAGCTTACAAGGCCCTTGTTTGGGGTGAAGTGGGAACATCTGTTGACGTAACTTCCTTCCTTTGCTCAGGGTTGAGGGAGGGGGCTAAATCTGATCAGGTTATTTTACTTACTTTTATAACACCACCTTTAATTACACCATGATTTCTACAAAACATACAACAGATTACTTTATATGTGAAAGCTAACCGTACAAAATAAACTTAAAAAATTATAAATATAGATTTTAACAGGATGTTCGTATTTTTGCCTCATATTTTTGGTCTGTGCTTCATAACAGATGTCGTTTTCTGGCAAATCACTGAGCACTGATGTCAGTAAATAATGACAGACATTTGAATTTCAGACCATATCCTTCAGAAAATGTATGCTTACACAACACCTTTTATTTCAACAACCTTCTGTGTTTATAAGAGCAATATTTAAAATTTGTCCCGATTTTGGGCTTTTGTCCCCCATTACTTTTGGCTTTGTCTAGATTTCGTGTGCTAAGAGGTTGAGAGGTATGATTATACATCTTTATAAAAATACAGTTAGGTTAGATGCACAGTTGTGAAACAATGTAAACAGTTGTTATAATTTAAACTTATTAATCATCCTTAGCCAGGAGAGGAAGAGCTTGCCTAGTAAACCTGGTAAATTTCTTTGAGACGGTCACCAACACAATAGATGAGGGGGAAGGTAGTGCATACTGCCTACCTTGAGCTGCCTAAGGTATTCAGTATGATCCCTCACTCGGGTATTGTTGACAAGCCCACCAAACTGGGCATAAATCCCTACATAACTTGATGGATTGCCAGCTGGCTCACAGATAGGATGCAAGAAGTCAGGATTGATGAGACTACCTCCACCAAGTGACTGGTCACTAGCGGAGTATCTCAGGGATCCTTGCTGTGCCCGTTCCTGTTTGGCATATACTTCTCTGAAGTCAAAGCTAATGTCAAAGGCCTCTGGCTCACCACCTTTGCAGATGACTTTAAATTGGGAACTATCACAAATTCCCTGCATGACAGTAACATTCTGCAAGAGGATCTAACACAAATGACTGGTGCCAAAGCCACTCTTTAAAACTCAGTACCAAGAAGTGCATTATAGTGCCCTTTGGGAAAATGTCCACACAAGCCAATTACTCCATAGATAAACTTCCCCTAAGAGAAGACATTGTAGTTAGAGATCCCAAAACATATGTGGTCTGTAATCTGGCTTTCGACTACCACATAGCTAAAACAATAAGAAAGTCATACCACGTTGTCCAACTTTTAAGTAAGGGAATGGCATCCACATCCAAAGAAGTTAGAGTACTTCTTTATACTTGGCCCGTACCAGACCCATTATTGAGTACAGTGCTCCCCTTTGGCATGTACCTAACAAGGCACTTACAACAGTTGGAATGCCACAGAGGTTCTTCAGAATCCAAGGTATTAACATACTGTCTTACACATCACCTTAAGGACCTTTTCTCTATAATCAGACTCTTACAGGTTACTGAGAGAATCTACACCAGGCATATAAGGCATCCTCAGATCTAGCCCTAATGGATCTTTTACACATCTGCAAAATGAACAGCACTCAAAACACTGGAACCAAGAATTTAAACTTTGCCTGTGACATAAATAGAACATGCTAGCAAGACGGATATGTCTCTCAAAGGATCCCCACAGTGCAGAATAGCTCCCCATCCATGTGAAGAAGAGTTCATCCCAGACCCTATTCAAATATAATCTTGACCAGTGGATGGGAAATCAAATTCACTTGTGGTCTGGCCCCCATGTCTCTAATGGACAGAAGCAGACAGCAAGTAAGATTATTACCTAACATACCTCCACCCCCAAAAAAGCCTTTAGCCAATTCCAAACCAACATACCCATCCTAATAGATACCCAAGGTACATGGGGACACAACTGGGTTGCGTTACATATCTAGGCTTATAAAAACCCTGGTGGTCAACTACATACCTATGAACCTATTCATAGTAGAAAATACGACCTTTTGGTTTCCTAGGTATACATGGTGGTGCCTTCAATGTACATGACTATGTCTCTTGCTTCTTAGGACCCATACTGTCCTTTATGTAAACACTACACTACTTTTCACAAGTAGTATTATGTACATTTTAATTATGTCAAATAAGCATTTCTTTACTGGCAGCTGAGGGAGAAGAAAAACACACAATACATTTTATATCATTTATTAATGGAACCTGACAGGCACAATAGTCAGACTAGTCTGCTACTAAACACAATTATTTATTAATTTTTAGTTTGCAAGATAAAATATGGCTCACTATCGAACTTGGCACATCCACGAATCCCATATACAACAAAAGGCACCTTTAAGTACCTCTATGAGCACTAGAGTACATAAAAAATTGTAAAGCTCCTTTTTCACACTGAGGGCTCAGTTGGTTAACTTTCTCATTTCTGAAAAATACACTATAAAAGACATTGTTAGTAAAATCTCAACTAAGAAAATTTCCTTCCAATAAATGGGAAATAGGCATATAGCTATTATCTGCAACAAACCACATATCAGGACAATAAGGAAGCGAGGAAAAAGAGGATGTTTACTAATTTATCTCACCACCCTCAGGGTAGTTTATGTAAAATTTGTTAGATTAATTACAACTGTGACTTAAGATCTAGATACAAGGGAAGTCTGTGCAAGTCTGACCACTGTTATGAATATTGTACCCAGGTTTCCCTCCATTACACTTGAACATTATACAGTCTTTGTTCACTTGCCTCTTCTGTAAAGAATTGCACCCTACCACTAATTGCTTTTTCAAACTCAGTTTGATGACTCCTGTCCATTATCCTATGTGCACCCAATGTCTCATTCCTATGGAGGTACTGCTTACACAACCTCAGAGTCATCATCATGCTAACAGACTGGAGAGAAAAAAATATTCACAAAGATAATTGTTTGGCATCCAATTCATCACAGTTTTCTTGGTTGCCACAGCAGAGAGAAAACCCTGTTGTTCTGTAAAACAAGACTTCAATTTTCACAAAAAAAGTTCAGTCACTCATCTACCTGTTCCAAAACTGATAATGGAACTTGGACTGTTTTACTAGATCTCTATATAGTTCACTGGATAGCCAGGAAACTCTGCCAACTTATCCCACATATATATGATTCACTCTGCCCTTCTCACAAACAGACCATCCCCCCCCCCATGTATATAATTTCTCCAGGTGGTATCTTCTCATTCAGTCCATTTAGAAATATTCCTAGTCTCAGCTGCAGATCTTAAATTTTTCCTTCATTACTTTATTTTTCTGTTGCTTTGACAATGTGGCCACTGCTTGCTCCTAGACAACAAGTCAACTTCTGCATTGTCCACATTCACCTAAGCTCTCAGGTTTGATGACTTGCATTATAACCCTCTGTTTTGGGTCAGTCAACTCTCCAGAGACTCCAGTAAATGCAATAGCATCCGAACTTTCTTCAGTACTCGCTGTTGCTGCATTGTAAGCTAGTATGTGGAAAGGAAGGAAAATTATGTCTCCTGTATTTCTAGGACATTTATCACAATACTTTTAATTTCTCTGACAGTTTATTTTGTCAAACATTATCAACTAATAGCAAAGCATCATTTTAACAACTTCTATAACTGAAACTTACTATGAATATTTACTGAGTGAATGGAGAGGACATCTTCCTTCCTGAAACACCACAAAGATATCCCCTGGTTGTTTTATTTTGATTTTGATATTTCTATTAAGATTGCTAGAAAACTGCTAGGTAATGTGCCAAACTACATTTATATTCATCTATTTTGTTGTGCTTTTGTTGACTCTTCATAACCTCAACAATTTTAGCACACTATGCCTAACTGCCCAAAATGCTGCTTTAAATTCTTGTCAATTCACATTCATCGTTTCAGTTACACTATCTTTCTTTGCTTTTGTTAACCTCTTCTTTTGCTATCCGTCTTTCCTAACACAGATACATTTTCCAGTAACTATCTAATTTTCTGGTGAAGAAAATGGCTTTAATTCACCAAATAGGACTAATTTTGTTTTCTTGTAATGCAGAGAAGTCTGAAAAGTTTCTTTTTTTTACAATATAATAGTTCAAAAGCAAGACTGACTACCTCACAGCCTTATTTACAGTCCAGCTCTCTCAGCCTCATGTTATTACTGGGGAAAACACATTCTTAACTATATAGACTTTTGCTGATAATGAGATATCTCTGCTCAAGTATCTTATCCAAATTTGCAGTAAAAATCAGGTATCAGAGCAAAACACAGCTGGTAAGTTTTAAAACACATCCAAAGGCAGTAATTCCATCCAGTGTAAGTCTTTTATTGAAACAAACAGATAAATCCGGTAAGTGCTTTCACCCAACAGGGCTTCATCAGACCACAATGCATCACTGATAACAACTCCTTATATAGTAAAAAAGGCGCGAACAACTGAATTCAAACATTTTCTTAAAGTGACAAGATCATAGTCTTATCAAACATCTTATTCTAAAAAAAATAATTACATCACCATCTAAAAAATAACAAAAATATAAAAAAATATATAAAAATGTATATAAAGAAATGTGTAAAAGAAAATATATAAAAATATATATAAAAATATAGAAAATACATAAAAAATACACATTTTAATACAAGTGCATAAATACTGATAAGAATATATACTAATAAATACTCTCATTTCATAAGAACACAAATTTCGTATTGCTGCCTTTGGATGTGTTTTAAAACTTAACAGCTGTGTTTCGCTCTAATACCTGATTTTGGCTGTTTTACCATTTGGACTGTGAGGGTAGTGCAGAGCATTTACTATTTGTGAGCTTTTGTCTTGGTTTGATCTTATCCAAATTTGCCACAGGTCTCCACTTCTTACCCAGTCATTTGCAAAGAATTGATAGGACTAAAACACAATCTCAGATTTTTTAATCTTTATGAGCAAACCAGCTTTTGTGCTTTCTACTTTCACCTTCAACAGGCTTTTTAAATCTTCCTCATTTTCAGCCAGCAGAGCGGAACCATACGCATATCTAAGATTGCTAATATTTCTTGCCATTTTGATTGTAGACCTCGATTCCTCTAAGCTACCATTTCACTAGTAGGTAGCATATAAATCAAGTAAAGTGACAACAGATGCCCAAGTCACACTCCTTCCCAAGTAATAAACCAGCTTAGCTATTCCATATTTGGTTCTAACTCTTGCTTTCTTGGTCTGCCTACAGATTCCTCAGGAGGCAAAAATGTGCTTCAGTATCCTCATGTCTCTTACAACTTGCCAAAGTTTGTTATGGCCAATACAATTAATGTATTTACAGTAGTTATAAAAGCAAAAGTAACTTTTTTGTACTCTTTTCCTTTACTAACCACTGAATGTTGATAACTTCACTGGACATGCTTTTATATTTTCTAAAAACCAGCTCATACATCTTGCAGTTCTTGGTGAATACATATTGCATGAGTCCAGCTTGCAGGATTTTAAGCATTGCCTTGTTAGCACATGAAACAAGTGCAACTTCTCAATAATTTGAAAGTTTTTAGCAGTGACATTTTAGGACTGGAATATAAATTGATGCTTTGCAATCTAATAGCCACTGCTGTTTTCCAAATTTGCTAACAAGTTATGAGCAATAATGTTGCAGCACCACTTTGAAGGACTGTAAGCATGTCAGAGAGAACTGCACACATTCTTACACCCTTGTATTTAGCAAGGCTTTTAGGTGTCATTTGACTCCACTTTCCAGGATGTATGGCTCAGGACCAGAGAGCATATCATCACATTTCTAAGTGATGTTCGGGTTCTTCTTATATATCTTCTGTATATGCTCTCTTTTTTTAATAACACCTTTATGCTCTTATGCAATTATCATAAATCCAAAATTACATCACATTGGTTAATTCCTCCTTCCTTTGCACCTCAATCCTCTTCTAAAACATTTTGCATGTATTGTTCCCACAATTTCCACTTTTTCTATGTAGTTTGAGCCTACCCTTTTCTAAAGCTCCTACGTCCAGATCTTTTATCCCTCTTACAATATTCACTGCTTTAGGTACAGTTGGGTTAGACTGATTTCCATTCTCTAGTAAATGCTTTTTTGGCAGCCACCAGAATTTAATTTAACACCACCTTAATATGTCTAACACAATTCAGTTCCTGTATCCCAGCTCAAAAAACATTTTCTTAGTTATGTCCACTTGCACCTATACTTATTTATTTATTTTACATTTGTTAACCGGAGGTGTCTGACTGAGCCGAAAAGGCCCTTTTTCAGCAGAGGCCCGGGGAAAAAAACTCCACATAGAAAAATTACAGATACATTTAGTTATTTAGATATGATCAGTATACACACAAATTACAAAAGACATGTTTTTACAGTGGTATGCAGCATATCAACAGTTACAGTGGAGAGAACAAATAAAAAAAATATTTAAAAATAAAGGTAATTAATAGATTTGTGGTGCACAGCTGACATTTGGAACATAGGTAGAATACATACATAGTACACAGGTACAGTACATACATTGTAGATTAGCCAGTGTTTGTGAGTAAGATTGAAAACTATTACCAAGTACTCTAGGTTTAGTATGTGTACCTTATCCGCTTTCACTAGCCTGGGGAGCAATTATGGCACTGCCAACTTTGCTTGAGATGTTGTGTGATGAGGTCTTTAAAAGAGGCTTTGGATGATGTATTTTGAATGCTAGTAGGGACAGAGTTCCATTTTTTAGCCACTGAACTACTATATAGCGCATCTCCAAAGCTACTAACAAGAGTGGTATTTTCTTACATTCTGCTTCCTTCTGGATCATCACTCTTCTATTAATGTTGTCAAATGTTTGCCTCGGCTCCATAGAACTACAGTGATCCATTTCTACCAACCTAAGCAACACATTTCCCATTCTTTTATCTACTGTAGACATAAATACTTTATAATCATGGTATAAAATTGGAATGGGCATTTATGGATCTGGGTATGATGGGTCTTTACAGTCTTTAGCTATTACAGCTACCACAGCTTTCTTCCAGGAATTTGGTACTTCTCCATTTAAAACACTGTTAAACAAAACCTTCCAAATTGTTATCACTTTCTCCCCTCCTAGCTTCCAAACTTCCACAGAAATACCATCTATTCCTGGACACATTCCTCAAGATTGAATATTTGTAACTGTTTTTCTCTTCTTCTCCTATCTTGATTGTCAAGCCTCATCTACCCCTAACCTTAACATATTTAAAGTCTTCCATAAAAATTTCTATTTGTACTTTTTCTTGATTTCCATATTTTTCTGCCTCAAGCAGTACCTCTACAGGATCTCTGGTTATTTTTCTTGTTACAGGCACCTTAAGTTTGGCAACAACCCTTTCTACTTTCTGTTGCCTAAGTCACTGTGCTAAGAGTTTCTGTGCTCTGTATTTATCATCAAATCAAAAAACAGTTGCCCAACAGCAGTCTTTCTAAACTCATGTATATTAGCCAGACATTCCCTTATTTTCTCTTTAGCACTCTGCAGTTGCACTTGTTCTTGTATTGTGAGATTTTCTTATTCTGCAATACTTTAACCTTTGTAAGCCCCTCTAAATAATTCTTGTTACTTCTTAACCATATCACTTTTTCTTCAGCTTTTTCCAGATTTCTTGTGCTGCAAAGTTGAGAGATTTAGTTGAGTACCAAGTTACAAGGAGCTGGAAGTTTCAGGGGAAGAGAAGTTTAGTGCTGCGTATGCAAGTCAATTCACATTGTTAGTAGCATAACAGGTAATATACTTGCTTTTGATGCAGAAGGCTGTGGGTTCTACTCCCACAGTATGCAGATGGATTACTGTACTGTGCTGTACTTTAAATGGGAATGGATGCTGCAGTCCTGTGAATGTCCTCCTTTGGAGGAAATACCTAGTAACTATGAACCTGTTATCAGTTTGCCATCCATTCCCTATTGCAATATTACTAGCTTATGATTTTGCTAGTGTAACATAGGCTGTTTATTCAAGGGCAACAGGCACTTTCTTTGTAGATGAAACAATTAAATATAAAGCTGTTTGTTTGCAGTAACATCTTCATTAGTTACAGATCTCTTTAATGGGAAGTTATTTAGATGACTATCTTCACATTATGCAAAGTGGAGATATTCATCCAAACTCTGGACCCTCTCCCACCCAACATATTAAGAACTCTACATCACTCTCAGTGAAAACACCAAAAGACCTTTGCATCGTGATGTTAAACATCTGTAGTATCTACAACAAAGTAGCAGACTTCCATGCATGGC
Organism: Protopterus annectens; assembly: GCF_019279795.1. Lineage (NCBI taxonomy): Eukaryota > Metazoa > Chordata > Ceratodontiformes > Protopteridae > Protopterus > Protopterus annectens. The sequence goes on from NC_056725.1 coordinate 150,064,383, forward strand.
TTACACAGTATACACCTGATATAGTTGCTCTAACAGAAACCTGGCTCAAACCTCAGCATCAGACTCAGAAATACTTCCCCCTGGATATCGAATATTACGAAAAGATAGACTTCATAGGAAAGGAGGAGGCCTAGCATTAATATACCATAACCACTTAAACATAATAACCTACCCAAAAATAATTCCCACCTTCAATAATATGGAAATCCTATTAGCATCACTATTTTAACAACCATAAACAAAGATCTATTGCCACCATCTATATTTCTCCAGGTCCCAATATTCCAACACTGGAAGAATTCCTATCATGGTCTAACCACTACATCTCAAATGAAATCCTCATCCTCTGTGACACTAATATAAATTGGCTTAAACTAACACCAAACAACTCCACAGACTCCATCAATCTATTCAAATTTACAGAACATACACAATAATCACCCTACACTGGATTTTAGTATCCCACCCAAAATACTACTCCAATCCCAACACGCTTCCCAACACTCTAAGTGACCACTTACCAGCCCTGATACACAGACCATCAACCTCCACCCCAAGCATTCATTCATACAAATATACCAGAAATCTAGCCAATTTTATCCAGTCTCACTTTTGCAACCTATTACAAAGACTAAACTGGAACCCACTGAAATATCTTCCCTTAGATGAAGCAGTACATTATTTCAATACTGTCTTCCTAGATACCCTTAACTCCATAGCCCTCATAAGAAAAAAAAAGAAAGTTAAAAATAACTATGCTCCGTGGCTAGCTAAGTCAACCAAACAACTACTGATTAATATAGACCGAGCATGGTACAAATGGAGAAAAAAATAAGACCCCACCCAACGAAACCACCTTCAAAATACTTAGACAGAAAGCAAAACAGGCCATTAATCAGGACAAAAAGACTTACTTCTCTCAACAAATAATAATCCCAGATTTTTCTGGAAATCTGTCAACTCATTACTAAATCCTGGCAGCACCCAAAACTCATCTGCATTTCCAGACAAAAGCCCAGTTGAAATCAGTGAAATATTTAATAAAAACTTTCTTGATATTATCCTTACATTAGCAAATGCAGGCAATACCCCAACCCCCATTAAACCTTCCCATCATAACTCAAAGCAATATCAGCTCCATACCATCCTTTAACTTCCAACCTGTTGCAACCTCTCAAATACAAACAATACTTGGCAAATTGAAACCAGGCTTCTTATCCACTGATAATCTTCACCCAGAATACCTCAGCATTAATGCTAAGGCAATACATTTCCCCAGTAAGTATCCTTATGAACCGATCACTTGCAGAACAGTCTCCCACCTCTGGAAAAAATCAATAATCACCTCACTTCATAAAGGTGGAAACCCTCATGACCTATCTAATTTTAGACCCATTTCCATACTGTCCCCTCTATCTAAAGTAATGGAAAAATGCATCCACAAACAACTGGTTGAATATCTAACCAGCAACAACCTACTATCCCTTTCACAGCATGATTTTTGACCATCCCACAGTACCATTACTGCCCTAGTCTCCTTCACAAACTTCATCTGTAATGCCCTAGACAGTAACCTACTTACATCAGTCCTGTTACTGGATCTCTCAAAAGCATTCGACATAGTCTCCCACATCAAACTTATCCAGCAACTGCAATCACTTGGATGTTCTGATGTCAACCTAACCTGATTCACTAGTTACTTGGAAAACAGACAGCAATCCATAAAATTGCAGAAGAACCTATCTAGCTTTCTCCCAAACAACATAGGAGTGTCCCAGGGGTCAATCTTAGAACCCCTACTTTTCAACATTTTTATAAATGATCTACATAACGTTTTCTCTAACTAGACTACCATAAAATATGCAGATGATTCAACCAGGATCTGCACCTCCAATAACTTCTCTGACCTCCAAAAGTTAACACAAACTACTCATCTTTGCATTTAAAACTGTTCCGACAGACTTTACTATATTCTCCATAAACAAAACCCAAATAGAGTTAGTAAATCAGGCCAAACTGCTAGGAATTACTGTTGACAGCAAACTTAGCTTTGACTTGCATATTAATAAGGCAATAAAAAGATTAACTTCAAATTAGGCAAACTTTACAGAAACAAATAATACTTAGACAAATCCATCCAAATAAAACTTTCAAAAAGTCTTCTCCTTCCAACCTTACTATATGGGTCTCCTATCTTCACCGATATCCACAACTCTTTGCAACACAAACTACAGTCCTGTTATTACAAGATTGCAAAATTCGCATCAGCCCAACCAAATCGCACCCACCATTGCCAGGCCACTAGAGAACTAAACTGGCTAGAATGTGAACATTACCTACATTACATGCAAATTATCTTTGCCCATAAACTCATTTATAAACCCGAGTTTTGCCCTTCCCTGAAAAATATCATTGAACCTTACATCCCATCCAAAAATCTACGCTCTAACAAAAAACATCTACTTAAAGTATCAAAACCTAGTAAAAGATCAGGTAGCTGCCTCTATTCCCATTCCATAACTAAGCTGTGGAACACCCTCCCATCATCAGTTCCAGAATTAGACAACATAATCTCCTTTATAAGAAAACTAAAACAACATCTCACTGATAACCCCAGCTGCACATGCAACACATATCCACAGCCACCTTAATCTAGCAAAACCGTTTCACATAGCAAATATACTTGTGTATATGTCATACTGTTACACCATAAGAGTTATCCCTAATCTTTAGTATCCCAGTCCACACATCTACACAACTAACACATTTTCTCTTCTCTGTCACTTTCTACTTTTAATACTACCATTAAATACATGTTACCTATAATCTACATATTCCCACTACCTAGCTATAAGATTCTAACTATATGTATCCTACCTTTAAGTTTAACTCTCTAATTCTACCTTCCCACTACACTTACATTTTCCTACTCCCCCCCAAAAAATTGAGCTGTATTGTTAAATATGTCCAGCTGTACAATTGTCCTACGTGCTAATCCTCCATTGTTACTGTATTGTGCTTTTTATAACATATGTGTTGTTTAGATAGTTTTCTGTATTATTTCACTTGCTTTATAAGTAATTGTTTCCTTACAAATTCATGTAATGATTTTCAAGTAACTTGGAGCTTTTCTCCCCACGGGCCTCCACTGAAAAATGGGTCTCAAGCCCATTGGACTTTCCTGGTCAACAAATCTCAATAAATAATAAATAATTCTGCAGAGATTGTGCATATTTACTGATATTGGTGTACTGTAATGACATAAGTTTGAGTAGATTTTTATGATAGAAATGTTCTGAACTGGCAGTTTTCTCATTATTGGTTCATACATTTTGTTTCATTGCTTACTGGAAAGATGTTCAAAACAATAAAGTTAAAGCACACTAACAAGTGTGCTGTATTACAAGAAATATAATTTAATACAATCAGGACAGTGAATCAAAGAACACATGTTTGTGTGCAAGGGGCCTATGATTTGAAAAGAGCCCAAAGGTAAACTTAATCCGCGACTGGCCAAATGCATTTTCTTTGAATGTGGGTTTCAGTGCTGTTTCAATGAATGTGAGTTTCAAGGGCAGAGAAGTTTTAATACTAAGACTGTTCCATTGTGACACTGTACTGCTTTGTTGAGCAGATGTCATTCAGTGTTTGTGCTATAAAATTTAAAATAAAAGTTTTAAATGAAATCCAAATAACCATTGTAGAAGTAAAGCATAAAGCAGTATGCATATTACAGTGTTTATGGTAAATGGAGAGAAATAGCCAAGTATTGGGACACAGGAATGGCTGCAGTGGTGGAGGGCTATGTATGGGGAGGGGTCGCATTTAACCATGATTTTGTGATGGGGGGGGGAGCAAACTCAAAGACAGCCCCGGGAGGCACAAACTCTAGCTACACCACTAGATGGGTGTGCCTATCCAAGGGGGTGGACAGCAGCACCTCATGCTTGTGATCTGGCAAAGGTTAGGGATATGCAGGGAGCATTGCATTCAGGGAGACATGGCACTGGCCAGGTTGCTGTGAAGGTGAGATGAGACATCAGGAAGCTTCCTGCACATCTGTCTCCGAGACTGCACATGTGAATGTGAAGGTAGGAAACTAGCTTAAAAAAAAAAAAAAAACTCCTCTGCAACATATATACTGCTTCTCTGTAGCATATATGATTCTTTCCAAATGTGCACTATACTCCTCATTGGACCCAAACATGGGTCAGAGAAAGTCCACACAAGGTTTATTAAATTCAGCCAGCCTGGCAAATGAGGAAATGCACTCAGGGTCAGGTGATGCACTCAGGGTCAGGTGATGGTCAGCTGCAATGGGGGGGGGGTTGCAGCAAAGAAAACTAGATGCAACAGACTGTGTACAATAAGTAGCCCAAGAAGTGATTATCTTACCTCCCTAATTTTCTACTGAAATTGTCAGTGTAAACTGGTTGGGCAGATATACAAGAATTTGGCAGCACTAAAACAAGTAGTTAAGGCCATGGACTCATTTGGAACAAAGAATGGCTTTTGGGGAAACAGCAGGAAACTTGGAAGGGTCACACTGACATACTTTGAAGTTTACAAAGGATTTCCACCCATTGCCATACTGTAAATGCAAGGGTATGGAGTCCTTGACAAGTCAGATCCTTGTCTACAACAAGATGAGTGTGATAGTCTACCCAACAATCCTGCTTGTGAAACACAATAGGAAATCATTCAGATTCATAAGCAATTCAGTAGCACTGAAGTCCCTGTGATCAACAACATCATAATTGAAAGGAGGAGAAATGCTGGTAGTTTGGAACATATAATCACAAACAATGAGGAACTACAGGCAATGAAGTACAACAGAGTTGAAGATAAGTCTACAAAATGATAGCATCCGGTCAGACCTTAAAAGGACAATGACACCCATACTGGAAGAAATATCACCACCACAAGGGAACATATGTACAACATGCCCCAAGGCAAAGAGTACCACAGCTGGGGGACACAGGGTCAGAGAAACAAAATAATGTGATGCATAACATTAAATCATTTGCATCAAGGTCTGTGTGAGGAGTTATTTAGGAAGCCAACAGACACACAAATTTGGAAATGACAGTACACTCATACTTTCAGGACAGGTATTGCTGGAATGTTCTGTGGTACTAAGAGTTGACCTGATAGCTAGAGATCAGGGAACATATTTATACAGTAACCTGTCTTTTGATCAACACGTAGTCAAGGTGATATGAAAGTAATTCTACATTGCCCAACTTATAAGTAAGGGTACAGCATCCAGGTCCAAGGAAGTTATAGTGCCACTCTACTCAGCTCTCATCAAACCCACTGTTGCTCCTTTCGGCATGTGCTTGACTAGCCATATGCAACAGTTGAACACCCATAGAAATTCCTCAGCAAAAGGATCCAGGGTGTAAAGACATTGTCCTATTCAGATTTTGTTAGGGCCCTGACTCTATACCCTATCCCCTATAGGCTGCTGACAGTAAATCTGTACTTAGTATGTAAGGCATCCTTTGATCCAGCCCTGATGGAGCTTTTGCACATCCACAAAATGAACAGCACCAGAAATACCAGATCCAAGGATTTAAACTTTACTTGCGACATAAACAGAACATGCTGTTGAGACAGATATGTATCTTAAAGGATCCACATGCTCTGAACAGGCTCCCCATCCATGTGAAGCAGAGTCCATCCATAACCTTATTCAAATAACCTTGACCATTGGATGGGAAATTGTAGCTTCATCTCTGGGCTGGCCAACATGTCACTTATAAACAGAGGCCAAAAGTAAATATTCCCTAACTAACATAGCCCCCCACATAAATTTTAGCAATCAGCTAAATTACATACACCTCCAATTTAGATGCACATGTTACAAGGGGATACAACTGAATTTGGTTGTGCAGCCAGGCTTATAAAGGCCCTGGTAGTTGCTAGCCTAGTATATACCTAAAACTTATGAAACTAGACCATATCACTGAGCTGCACAGAGGAGATGCAACTTGGTCATTATGCAGTCGTTTTGAAAATATATACAGATGCAACCTTGTTGTTAATTTTATACAAATATTGAGGTGATAAACTTTTATTTTCATTTCTACCACAGGAGCCATACTTGTGAAATGGAGGAAATAATAATAAATCCTCTCCATGCTTTCACGAGTCCAATTACTGAAACTTGTCAATGGAGATCACCGTACAGTGTGGAACAGGAACTTTACTGTTCTCTTCACTGTTGTGCGATCTCAGGGTTGGTTTATTTAAGTAGCAGGGGGTGTGGGGGACCCCTGCAAAAATGTAACTTCTGAAGTCTTATTGTTTTAGATTTATTTTTCGTTTCGAGATGCCAAAACTTTGAACTTCTGGGCTTCTGTATTTAGAGGTTTGAAGTTTTGGAATTTTGAAATTTGAAAGTGGACCCATATATATATATATATATATATATACACACACACACACACACACACACACATATATATATATATATATATATATATATATATATATATATATATATATGGATCCCATTTACTTTGCTGAAATGACACATGTCCGAAACTGACTTTGCCGAGACCACTTCTCAGAAAATACACTAGTCCGAGACGGCACTTTGCTGAAACAGAACAAAGTAAAACACATTCACTCATTTTTGCAGGGAAGCAAGCCCCCCTGCACCCTCACCCCCCTGCAAATTATATATATTAATTCCGAGATTGCACTATAGTGACAACAAGGGTATATACTGTAGTGTGATCGCCATTTAAAATACACCAGTACTATACACATTTTGTTTTCCACAACATAAATAGTTGTACACCTACCTGCAGAACTGCTATGATGCACTAAAGAGCAAGACAGCAAATGTTTCCCATTAATGACGTTGAGCAAAGTGACGTTCTGGATGAGTGTATTTTTGGAGAAGTGGTCTCGGCAAAGTCAGTTTCAGACATTTGTAATTTCAGTAAAGTAAATGGGATCCATATATATATATATATATATATATATATATATATATATATATATATATATTTATATTTATATACACATGCACACACACAAGTCATTCTTCTGTTTCCACTGGAACATATATATTTTATTTGCATAATGCCAAAAGGAAGTAAAAAAAAAAAAAAGAATGCATTTTTAATTGCTTTAACGGTCTTCATCCCTTTAACTTCTAACTTTGTCCTTTCTGTAACTTTCCTATGCTCTCTTGAATAGGTCTGTGAATTCCTTCTCTACCACCCATTCCAGTAGTCCATTCTATAGATTCACACCACCTTAGTGAAAATTTTTTTGAGATCCAGGGAGTAGTTAGTCCCTAAAATCTGCTGTTCTGTCCCTGTTCCCCTCTGTCCTTCTAGTTCAGAATGGCCCCTTCAAATTGTCCTGATAAATTATTGCGCACTTATATCATGCCGTCTCGCCAAATCTCCTAAGTTTCAGGTGAAAAGAGGTCTAGTTCACCTAGCTTGTAGTAATATTTCCTTTTCTCTCTCCCATGGATCTTTTCTTTTAGCATTCCTCTGGATTTCTTTAAGTAGCCTAATATTGTTTCCCTTGTATGACCTTGGAAATGCATATGGTACCAAGGTGTTGTCTGACCTTGACCTGCAGAGAATAAAGTCTTACCTCTCTACTTCTGCAATCTAATTTTCAGAGGATACACCTCAGTCTGTGTGTTTACTGCTGCCGCTGCTCTCTCACTCATTTCTGGGGTCTTCCATTTCTGGTGTCATCAATGCTGCCAGATCCTTTTTCTACTCTGTCATCATCAGTTCCACTGCCTTCAAGCTGTTACTGTACACTAAGGTTACTGTGACCTTAGTACAATACTTTGTGTCTATTTTTAATAAACCTTAGCTGCCACCATTTTGCCCATCTATTCATCCTTTCCAAACCCAACACCCATCTTTGTACTTTACAAATCATCCACTGTTGTATGTATCTCGGTGTCATCAGCAACAAGATTGAGTTTGTTCTTGGCTCCTTCAGAGCCTGCAACAGACAAAGCAAGGAGGAGTACTGCACCTAGGAAAGACTGACTATGTAACTCCACTAGTCACTTTCTTAATTCCTAACACTAACTTTTCCCACAACTTTCAGTTGAACAGCTATCTAGTTCCTCAGCCTTCAGTCTAACATCATTCTCATGCCCTCCAGTTTTCATAAGAGCTTGCTGTGTGGGACTGAAGTTGAAATACACTACATCTGCAGGTACTCCACTGTCAGTGTTGCATGTAGCTCAGTCTTAAAACTTCAGAAGATTTGACAGTTAGCTTTGTGTCACAACTATGTTAGGCTGCTGGTGTGGAAATGTTTGTCCTCTAGAAATGCCGTCACAATTCTCTCTTGAAATTCCATGATACCGTTGTTAAGATAACAGGTCGGTACTTCCTGGACATCATCTGTTTCCTTCCCACTAAGTATCACACTTCCTGTTTTGCAATCTACCTGTACTTCTGCACTATCCAGTGATTTGAAGATCTCTGATGGCAAACACACTGGACAGATTACTGATTACTCCATGAGGAGTCCCAGCCAGTCTGTGTGTGCTTTATCATCCATAAGGTCAATCAGTTCCTTGTGTACATCTTCTCTCTCTCTCTCTTTGTAGGTCCACTGTTTTCCTCATTATGTCTTTCTCATCAATTCTAGCATGGCACCCTCACCTTTATTTCTTCTGTATTCATTTAGTGCCTCTTCTAGTTCACAGTCTTCTGTGATATTCCCTCCATTTTTTGCTCATCCTGGCCAGTACTTTCCCTCATTTTTATTATTTCTACTATGCAGATGAAAAAGTGTTTTGCTTTCTTTACTGATTCCCTTTGTTGACTCACTTTTAACTTTGCAGTCCTTACCATCTTTGTTCTCTTTTGGCTAGCCTCCTTGTGCTGTGCATCTTCCATCTCAATACCACTTCCTTTCCACCTCTTGAAGGCCCAATGTTTTGCTCTAATACCTAGACTTACATTCCTTTGTAGTACGATATAGTGACTGCTGAGCCTGGAAAATTTTCATTGTGGATCTGTTAGGGTTGCTTTGACCACAGGGTGGGTGGGCAAACCAGAAGAGGTAGGTCTCAATAACAGCAGCTGCCTCAGGCTGTTTATGATGGCTACTACCTCTGAAAGAAATCAGATACCCAGTCTTTGGGTCTAGATAGAATTCTGAAAAGGAGACTCGGGGTGCTACATGTGAAGGATGAAGGCAATCTGGAAGCTGTCCCAGAACTCTGGAAAAGAGGCAGTAGCTGTTCTGTAAAGGAGAATTGATGGAACTATACTGCCATTAAAATAGAGTCTCAAAACGAAAAATATTACATTTTCTGTTTGTTTACTGGCAAGCTTTGAGGAAAACATGGTGCATTCCAGAATTCTGAAATACTTGAAATGAACAGTATATGGGATGTGTTTTAGGCTATTCCCCACTTTGTGTTGCCCTTGTAAATAAACCTCATTAAAACCACTAAAAAGTGTTTTCTAAGAGTGTTCTTATAACCACAAGCACCACAAAATACTATGTCCATTGGCTACAGCAGGCAGAAGTCAGTTTTTATATTACATTGGGAATTTTCACCCTAACTACCTGAAAACCAGTATTTTTTTTCTACTGCAGAAAGGAAGGCAATGCTATTACTGTCTGTGAAACTAACATGGAATATTGGGTTTTCTAAATTTGAGTGATAAACTGTGAGAGAAGCAAAAAAAGCCCTTGTGCCTAGACAGGGATTTGCTCTAGCAAAGGGGATCCTTGTGACAATGAGAAGGGTTGCTTTGGGAGAAGACTCTGTTGGACCATTTTTTTTTCTAAAACTAAAACCTTGTATATACTGAAGCTGTAAACACAGAGCTCTGTTCAAAATTCAATGGAAAAATTAACCAAGGCCCACGTGAACTGTGATCAGGCTTTAGTGCACTACACTCTACTCCAGCTATTCAGAAAAATGTCCCACCACTGACCAACACCTCAGACTGCAACAGCAGATATTACATTTTGTAAGCCATCACCTGCCTCACTAGGTGTCCCAAAACCAAATGCCATCTGTGAAAACATTGCAACATAATATGCTTTGGAAGTTTATTTGGTGGCATTTGATAGATATGTAGCTAGAAAAAACTGACCCAATCTGAGTGGGCCAAGAGGCATCCTTTCACCAGGGACTCACTAAGGCATACACAGTCCTGAAGGATACTGGTGCACACACCTTTTAGAGACAGGAACAAGAAATACAAAATCGGGTAGGGGCTCCAGCTGAAGCACAGTCCCTTAAATTTTACATTCAGTCTGGGCAGTCCAGTAAGGTCACAGATTATGTATTTAATGCATACTTTGAAACTGTGGTTAGAATGTCATAAAAATAACTCAAGAAACATTTTTAGAAATGTTTGCCATAGATAAATTTAAAGGACATCCCCTTCCCCTTAAGAAATGGGCATTCCAGAACAACTAAGAGTTATGAACAGCTAGTTATTTTAGTAAAATATTTTTCTGAAAATGAAAACGAAGTCAGACCTGAATGAAAACTCAGTTAAGCCATCACATCAATATTTATCTTTGCTGGCAAATGAGATGGCTTGTTTTAAATGTTTTACAAAAATCATCAAAGTAATACTTCACCTGAAAAAAATATCAATGTCTAGCCACAAGCTGCATCTGAAAGTACATCTATGAAATGGGATAACTTCTAGAACTGTAGAATCTGCTCTAAACGTGTTAAGTTTAATATCGTGATGGTGTGGAAAGAAATGCAAGGACTGTTGGACACAGAGCATGATTACAATAGTGAGATCACAATGTGTAAGCATTAAACAACTAGTAAATGGACAATTGAAGTAATATGTGCACATGGAGACAAAAATGTTTTACCTTATAACACAGGTATAAATACATACTCTATTAGGCAAAGTGTTACACTCAGTAGTCACAGTGCATAAATTAACACATGAAAACTGAAACATTTTCCCCAACTGAAGAGCTATGGAAAATACTAAAGGGGGGGTTCAAACAGATCTCTTACCAAAAATATATACCTCCACTAAAAAGAAGGGTATAAGACGATAAAAAGGAACTCACATTTTGCTCTAGGTGTAGAAGGTAGACAAGTCAAATGTACAGTATTGCCAAAAGACTCTTAATTGTTAAAATAATAAAACAAGAACACAGTCTTGAGACATACAGAGAAGTATCCATAGTTAAGATTATACCCAGAGAAGTAGCTGCAAAACTGTGGATGACATACATGAATCTTGTACTTGTTAAAGTTAAAGGAGGACTTGACCAGAGTTTTAAGATTCCCCCTGTTATATTTAAACACAGAACTAGCCAGAAACAAAAGCAGGAATCTAATGGTAAAGTAAGATAAAAGCTAAAACAGAGAAAGCATGTGAGAAATAAGAGGGACTCTACAGGTAAACAAAGTGAGAGAATTACTGAGGAGAAAGGGAAACCTACAATTATCCATGGTGGAAGAAAATTATTTTCACAACTTGCCCTTTATAGAACATGTATTAGATGAATGGGAGAAATCTATATTGTATTTGCAGGACAACAGGCCAAAGCCTCAACTTTACATCAAAATACTGAAGCAAATAGAACTGATTTAGCTGACCTTCAAATAAGCCATGTCAGTTTCAAAAAGACCCAGTGGGAAGACAACACAGTCTTTCTCCATTCTGAAGCTTGGAATCTCCCAGACTACTCCTAGTACATTTAGATTTCCCACATTATCCTCTTTTCCTACCCCCAATCTTTCATTCCCCTACTCCTCATGTGTTTGGTAATCGACTCTTTGCATAAATCTATCGATGCTTCTTCAATCTCTCTATTTTACCTGCCAGGGCAGCTAACCTGTATTCTAAACATGGATACATTCTTGCCCCACTCCTGGTTTGGTGTGCTTCTTCACTCTATGACCTCACATTTGATGCCCTCCTTTATGTAGACAACTCATCCCCCACTCTCTCTCCTTTCTATGTCATTTCTTAGCAGCCTATATTCCACACCTCCATGGCCCACCCATATATGTCATTGGTCCAAGTTTCTGTGATAAACAGCAATGATGACCTCCACCTCATGCATTATTCCTTGCAGCACCCAATCTTTCTACCAAGAGTTCTTTCACTGCAGAGAAAGATCATACGGCCATGATCCAAATTATTCCTGTTTGTACTTCTATGTCCTGAAACTCTTTTTAACTTCTGTCTGCTGCCTAAAAACTTATTCCCCACTTCTGCAGCTGTCACCTGCCCTCATCCTTCCATCTTAATGTAAAGGTGCACTTGCTTAGATGCATCTTTCCAACCCAGCAGTAAGCACCGTGGTTTCTTCAAGTATAAGATGAAGCTTGTCTCATTCATAGAGCTGGTGTCTCTGCCAGGTTTCCTGTATTTTCCTTCCACTCCTAAATCTTTAGCTTTGTTCACTGCTAGTTTCCCTAGTGCTATCCTTTCTCTGTATACTGGCTGGTGGTGCAGCTAATACTTCCAGGAAAACTACCTCCAAACCCCTCTCTTGGCATCTCTGTCTCTCTGCCATCTCCCTGGTCTTGACTACTTCTTCCTCAAGTCCACTGTTTGATCACTGGTCTTTAGATGTACTACATGTATCCAATCTTCTCCCTTGATGACCACTTTGGTCACCTCTTCTCGTTTCAGTAAACCTAAGATCAAATATTGGTTTTGGTGAAATGTGGTGTCTTCTTTCATCTTTCTTTCTTTCCTTCGTAGACTCCTTATTCCTTTGTGACTGCATGTACCATTACCAAACCTTTCTTCTTGTTCCTCCCTGGTTCTCCTCTGCTTCCTTCCCCATGCCATTATCCCTCCTCATTGTAACATTTCCATCTACACTGCCCACCATTTTCAGTCGTTCTAGAAGTCTGTTCTGGCTGCCTCACTTCCAATGGTGTATTAAGCCCCTCCCTATCCCTCCTGAGTTCTTCCTACATGACATCTCCGCTGTTGTACCTCTTTTGACCTTTGCCTCTCTCATCTTTTTGACTTTCCCTCCTTCTCTAATTCTTACCTACTCACCTCTGGTGCTGGTTCTTGCCTGATCACTTCTGTCTCTGTCATCCCCTTACCACATGTCAATTTTATTTGCATTTCTCCTTGTCTATTTCACAACTGATCTTCCACTTTCTTCCTTCACCTTAATCGGTGTCACCCCCACTTACTCATACTCCTCTGACAATGTTTGCCTTTGTTGTCTTATCCCCCGACTTCCTTCCCATAAGTTTTCATACCCCATCCTGTCCTAACATCTCCTGCTACATTTTCTTCAGCACCACTCTACCTTTTCATACCTGACTAACCAGTCCACCACCATCTGTACCTCCCATATTGTACCACAGTATTCTTCTGCAGGCCACACATCCTCTGCCATTCCAAAGTTTCCAGAGCCAACAGCTGTCCCACATGCAAAGCACTTTGTAAATCTCTCCTTCACTCTTAACCTGTTGTATTTTTTCATATCTCATTTTTGGCTCTAAGTTTTTTTCCCTTTTTTTTTGTGTAGATGTATCTTTTTTCACTTAGTTTGACCCTTTCAACTTACTTTTGTAGCACACATCTATGAAGTAGTTCAAAGGTCTTAAAAGCAAGCTAGGAAGGGTGGCTCTGCAATGTGCAATTAGTAGGTGGGAGACTAATGCATAATTGGTTTAATAGGGGGAAGGGTCTTTCCCGTATGATCTTGCAGGACTAACTACTATATGCAGATGAAATGTGTGGAAATGGACATTTATTTGCTTGTAGGTGGCAGGTATCACTAATATAAATGGGATGAGGGATCACAGTTATTAGCTCTACTACTACTATTCCAAAATCCATCTACATCTTTGAATTTATTTTGCATTGCACCCAACGTAGCCACTCAAATGTTAAAGTCAATTATACTTGGCAACTGTTTCTTCCACATGGAAGGCTTCATGACTTCTTTTAATGTGTTCATATTTTCCCAGCTTCTGATAACCCTGCTTGCTGGCTCATTTAATCTCTACTAAAACTGCCACATCACTTAGGTCTGCTAATTAGTTTGGGGCCAAAGACTCTCAGTGCTGCTGCATTCCTGATTCCAACAGCTCTGCTCCCCACAATTATCCTTATACTGCTAAGGTGTCCTCACTGTGACTACTTGCTTGGTAGTTTGTTTTAGGTAATCTTCCTGCTGCTGTTAATACCGTTAGGGTTACATACCTTTTATCTTAGAGATGACCATATGATTGAATTCTGCTGAGACACCTGGCTTTGTTACTCTGATTATGGCCCAAATTCACTAATTGTCCTAATGGTTTTCTGACTTTTCACCCTGCTGTGGGCTTCCTAACTAACTTTTACAAACCTACTTTGCTACCACAAGTTTTAGTTCTTCTGACATCCCTGACTTTTTTAACCTTTATAAATTTAGAAAAGTTTTCTGAATCAGTTAATCTGCAGTGGTTCCTGATGCCTTATTTGTAATGATGACCTGTCAGTTTCACTGAGTCTGCTAGGCTACTTGGCTTTCTTTATTTTGCCACAGGACAGGATACATGATCCTATTGGGTACACCTACAGTGCTGAAGTCAGCTCTGCCTAGTAATTACCTTAGACTCCCAAAACTGTAAATAGAAATTAAGGCATCAAACCCAAGAGATAAAGCTCTTTGATGGTCAACAGATAATCTTAACCATCTGGGTTTTACCGCCGGACCCACTTCAGGCCATGATAAATTTCTCATCTTCAATTTTTCCAAAATGTTAAAGTCTTGAAGAAAGGAGAAATCTTGGGAATGATCCCAAAATTGCAAGTCCTTACTGTCTTCGTGAAAGTTGATTTAAAGTCTGGCCGTTGTTGGAGAATTTATGTTTTCTATTTAAAATGAAGATTTGTAGCTCATAGTAAAATAATTAAATTAATTAAATTAAACCATCACATAACTTATATCCATAAATAAAAACTGTTGTTAGAACACAAAACTCGTTCGTTGCCATGAAAAAATCTTCTTTATTCGTGGTACATGAGCACATAAATATCAAGTACATTTAAACAACCATATAATTTATGTTAGTCAGTTGTCATGCAGTAAAATGATTCTTGCAAAACTAACAAACACAGTGGGGGACTTTTAACTAGTTAAATTGTAATGTTTTACATTTAAACATACCAAACTTTTACAGTGGGGACACATGGGGCTTTTATTTCGTGTTTAATAAAATGTTTTCAACAGAATTTAAAACTTTACGTATCCCTTGGTATCATTACTTTTCTCTTTCGAATGCCTACGGGAAAGACTGGGTTGAGCTTAGTATCGTGTGTGTGTAAGTGCGTAGTTTGTTAAATCAAACTGACCAATCATGTTAGAATATGGGGGAAGCGGGAATTAAAACTTTAAAACTATAGGAGCGTCTCGTGGGCTGGCCAAGCAAAGTGGTACATTTTCATGTGTGTGTCCTGGACGGTATGATCATAATTGATTGGCTACCATCTTGTCCCTATAGCCAATGCATGACCGTGGGGAAAACTGTATTGGTTGGTGGGTATGCGCGTGTGGGGGGGGGGTGTAAAAACTGCCGGCTGGCAGGGTAAAATGCGCGGGAGCAGACCGGATTGGTGCAAGCAACTATGTCATGATCGAGGGGGATGGGAACAATGGCTAGGGCTCTGACGAACGGGGGAGGAGTAAAATGTGTGGAAGTTACTAAGATTGGGTGATTGGTGATTGTCATTAGTGGAGGGTTGGGATAGGGGAGTGACGACGGGGGGGGGGCAGGGGCTGATGCGCGGGAGTCATTCGGATTGGTGGGCCAGCATGCATCATGTGTGGAGGGGAAGGTACCTGATTATGACAAAATCTGGCCTAGGGGTGATGCTAAACGCGTGGGATGGCAGTGGATAGGCCATTTTGTTAATAATGTGTAAGGTGGGTGGTGGGGCTGGAATGTGGGCGGAACTGATGACTGTGTAAGTAAATGATAGGGGGGAACCTAAGCACTTCAGCCAATGAGAAGATCAAGGTGGACAATAGCGGGTGTGGACTCAGAGCTACAGTGCCACTGGAATCAAACGAGGAGTCACAATTGGCTGCCACGGTGGCGGGCCATTTTGAAACATACCACAATTAATTAAAACTGATATAGTTATCCAAAGTTATATAAAGACAAGAAAAATAAAATAAAATAAATGAAAAACTGAAAATAAACCATAAATAAAAGTTTTCGTGCTTTTTAATTTATACTATGAGCAGATACTTTGTCATTAAAAAACTTTCCAGGTCCTTTAGGGAGTGCACTTTCGCAACTGGAGCTTCATCAGATCTAACACAGTTATAAAATTCATTAATATGACTTTGAGAATATTTTACTTTCACGTTAATTCAAACCACATTAAATTAAAATGAATAAAATACAAGATGTAAAAAAAAAAAAGTACAAGACGTAAAAAAATTTATAATGCAAACTGTATCATGCAATTAGCTTTCCACTCATTTCCCGAGCCAAAACATTTGCTTAGCTTGCTTTTAAAAATAAGAAATAATAACTGTAAACTGTACAATGGGACAAGAAGAGCTGACATATGCTGCTTGCCCGATAACCAGATCCAGGAAAGATCGGAAAAAGTTATGTCTCCCAAGTCTAAAAGATTTCAAGGCATCACGGAAAAAATAACATCAGTTAAGTAAAATAACAGCTCTTTTTTGTGTCCGAGTCATGAAGGACTCGTGTCGTGTGTGTTGTGTACTGGTATTTATTTACTAATGTCTGGATCATTACGAAATATCCTTCAGCATAAAAACAATGGCTATCTCTCCTCTGCTACTTTCCTAGACCTATCTAAAGCATTTGACATGGTCCCACACAAACAACTTATCTCTGTCCTCAATAACCTATCCTTCTCACAATCAGTCACCAACTGGTTTCAGAGTTACCTGTCTGACCGCCAACAATCCGTTGTATGGCAGAATGACATATCTCCCCAACTACCTGTCTCCATAGGGGTTCCCCAAGGATCCATCCTTGGACCCCTACTTTTCTCTGTTTACACTAATAATCTAGCCTCTGCCACCAAACATGGCACACTCATCCAATACGCAGATGACTCAACCATCATCTGCTCAGCCCAGTCCCTAGCCAAACTGCAAAAAGTCACACAGGAAGCCTTTTCCTCTGTTGAAACATGGTTATCCGATGCCCAATTAATACTCAACCCAAACAAAACTAAACTACTCATCTTCCAACCCACCAAACATACTCAAAACAACTCTCACTTTAACATCACAGCAAAAGACAACACCACTATATACCCAACTGAACATACCAAATTGCTAGGAGTGGAAATAGACAATAAACTAAAATTTGACATTCACATATCCATGACCATAAAAAAAGTCCACAAAAAAACTAGGAGCATTATACAGAAATAAACAATTTCTCACAAAAGCAGCAAAGATTTCAATAGCAAATTCCCACCTTATCTCCACCCTACTTTATGCCTCTCCAGTATAAACCAACCTAAGGCAATGTGATCTAAACAAGCTAGAGACCTGCTACAACAAAATTGCCAAATTCACCACAGGGGCATCCTACCGTAGTCACCACTGTCTCTCACTTGCTGAACTGGGCTGGCTTGAACTCCCTCACCTCCTTCAGTGGTATCAACTCTCACTCGCCCACAAACTAGAAAACCATCCACTAAATGTCCCATCCCTCCAGAATCTACTCCAACCCTATCGCACCACCAGACCACTAAGATCCAGCAACAAAAATCACTTGCAGATCACTAAAGCCAATAACTCTGCTGGTGAAGCACTATTCTCTTGCGCCATAGCCAAATTATGGAACTCACTCCCACCCACAATTACCTCCGTACCATCATGCACCAACTTCAAAACTTTATTAAAAGCGCACCTAAAAACATGCTGGCTATGCCCTTGCAACTCCCACTCTAATATCATCCACCCCATCCAACTACTACCTTTCTTTCACCTCCACTAACTACCTTGATGATAGCAAGCTCAGATGCTCATAAGCCTAGTACTTATTATACAGCAGGAACTTCTCATTGTTACATTTGTTAAAGCCTGTTATGTACTTCACAGATAAAGATTCTAGTTGTCTACTGATGTACTATGTTCTTCATCTGTAAATATGTTGTAAGTAATTTCTATGTTAAATTGTTAATTGCTATGTAATCCAATGTAACTACTGTCTGTTTATTTTACTGTGGAGCTTTTCTCCCCGGGCCTCCGCTGAAAATGGACACACGTCCAGTCAGACACTCCCGGTCAACAAATTTAAATAAATAAATAATAAATAAATAAGGCGCCAGGAGTGTTGCATAATGTTAAGAAACATATTTTAAACAATCGCAATTTATTGGATGCAACCATATGAGAAAAACCTTTGGAATATGACTTTGTATTGATAACTCGTAATTTACTGTAAGCAATCAAAACTTGCAATTTACTGTATGCAACCAAAACAATTTATGAGAAAACACTTTTTGAATGTAACTTTTTATTGAAAACAAAAAATAAAAAGCAGATTAAAGAAATAATGAAGTCAGGATAAAAATAAAAATAAAAACCAAAAACACCTATCAAAATTGTATTAATTGAGAGTCCATTGTTACATGAACATTTTTAGTAATAAGCGTGGTCGTTGAATTTCCTTAGGTTCAGAATGCAGTTGATGGAGATGTGCATGTTCAAGCCAAAGCCACTGTTCGCATAGAGTCTTAACTGCCATTCCAATTCTCTCTTTTCTAGTAATAAGTTTGTAGGGCCTTGCAGAGACCCCTTTTCCAGGTAATCGATGATGTGGAATTTGAAGCTATTATGGAGCGGTTTATCCTTGCCGTGCCTTGCTAGAGCATTATTGGGGTTCGCACATCTGAGTGTGTAAGTGATGGGCCATTTTGTCTTCAATTTTGTTAATGGTCTTCCCGATGTATAAATGCTTGCATTTTGTGCACTGGGCTCTGCAGACCACACATTCACTACTGCAGTTGAAGGTGCCCTTGCTTTTGTAAACTGAGTTGGTGTTGGAGTATAAAAAATGGCCCGATTTGCTGACCAACTTACAATAGCCGCAACCTCTTCATAGGCATGGGTATGTGCCTGGTTTGGGCCGGAGCAGTGGATCTGAGTGTCTACTGGCTTGTTTGAAGATTTGTTTGAGGTTTCTGTTTCCTCGGATGCTGAATGACGGAATGTCCTGGAATAAAGGTCCGTTGGTGGGATTACTGTTGATGATGCACCAGTTTTCCATTATAACCTTCTTAAGGTTTTTTAAGTCAGTTGAGTAGGTCAGGATCATAGCCATTTGTTTGGGGTTTTCATTTTGCCCTTTTTTGGTGCCTTTTGTTGTGACCGGTGTAAGTCCCATATTCCAGATTGGTTATTTTTGCTTCTCTGATGGGGTCCAGAATACTTATGATAAGTTTGATATTGTAGCCCCTTTCTAATAAGTATTTTTCCAGGTTGATAAGGTTGGTGATAAAATCCCTGATCTCTTTGGAGACCCGTGCCATTCTTAGTCCTTGAGATTTGATCATGTTTTCTTGGTGAGGAATGGGTGCATACTTGCCCGGTGGAGAAGTAAATTGGTTCTCATCGGTTTCTGGAATAGGTTGTTAGAGAGTCTTTTGATGTTACGGTCTTTGGTAATCGTGAGGTCTATGAAGGTTGCTTGTTCTTTGCTGTAACTGTTTGTAAATTAAAAAAAAAAAAACGGTTGAGTTGTTAATGTGGGAAAAGAATTGTTGTAGTTCCTGTTCTGTCCCGTTCCATACGATCAGTATGTTGTCGATGTAACATAGGTAGCATTCCATTTTATTGTAGAAATGGGAGCTGTAGATGTTTTTGTTCTCCCATTTCCCCATGGAAGTGTTCGCTAGGCTTCGGCCATTGCTGCCCCCATGGCAATCCCCAGTTTTTGTCTGAAATATCGGTTGTTTAAGTTGAAAAAGTTGTTGGTGAGGAGAATGTTTAACAGTCTACTAGTGACCTCAATTTCAAATTCCTTATCTGATCCCTGGTCTCTGAGAGCTTCAACTATCACTGTGATACAGTAACTGTGGGGTAAAACTGTATACAAGGATTCCATGTGAATAGTCACTAGGAAAGAATCTTCTTTAGCTGTGATTTTTTATTTTTTGTAGGAGGTCACCCATGTCAAGGACAAAAGAGGGGTTTCTTTCTGCTAGAGGTTTTATCTTGATTTCAAGGAACACTGAGATTGCTTTGGTGATGCTCCCTCCACTGGCAATGACTGGTCGGTATGGGGGATCGGTGATAGATTTGTGGGGTTTGGGGATTCTGAAGAAATGTGGGAGTCTGGGGTGATCCACTGTTAAAATTTCACTAATCTGTTACTAATTAGTGATTCTTCGCAAAGAAACAGAAGTTCATCATTGATTCTTCTGTATGCCTCTTGTATCTTGTTTAGTTCAGTTGTTTCATAATATATGTTATTGGAGAGCATTGTTTGGATTTTGTTATTGTAGTCTGCCATGTTGGTTACTAGTATTCCTCCCCCATTATCGGCTTTCATCACCCTCCTAGTTTTGTCAAGGCTGACGTACTTCAGTGCAGTTTTCTCTTTGGTTGAAGCTGTAGAATTTAGGTCTTTTTTGATTTTTCAAGACCTTTCTGAAGTCAGCGTCGCATTTGTTCTCAAAAGCAGAGATGGGGGGGGGGGGCACAAAAGTCGCTTAGTCTTGTCCACTCTTCCTTTTTGCAGTTGTCCTCTTTGTTGTGGAAGAAGATTTTTAAGTTGAGCTTTCTGGTGAAAACCTTTAGGTCTGTGATTGAATGGGCTATGTCCCCTCTTTGATGGGGGACAAAGGTGAGTCCTTTCTGTAGTAGTTTTAGTTCTGTGTGGGATAGTGGTTTTTCTGAGTGGCTCCAAACTTTGTGTTTCCTTGATTGTTTCGTCTGCTTGGGAGGTCTGTGGGGGGACCATTAGGTGTTTCAGATCCCTTTTCCCCTGCCAAGTTGTGTCCCATTGTTGGAAGCTCTGAATGGGAGAACTTATTCTGTGGTTGTAAACCTCTGTGGTGTTTTGGTCCATTGGTGAAATCAATGTTGGGAGTATTCCGTTCTTGTGGATGGTTTGTTGTGGGGTCCAGGCCAGATTCATTTGTTGTAATACAGTCTGGCCCCCCTGAAAAACCTGGGGGCTCATCCCCCAGTTATTTTTGGGGCTTAAAATGGGGGCTGCTGCTGTTAGTATGGGAAGAGGGTTCTGGCCTCCGTTCAGTTCATGCATTGTTACTATAACTGGTGGGACTATGCTTGATTGTGCCAGGTTTTCAAACTCCTTTACTATGCCCTCCGTGTTTGTGTGATTCAAGTATGAATGGTCCAAAATCTCCGGTTGAGAAACCAGAGAAACTCTGTAATCGTTGTTGTAAAATTGATGGATGTTTCTGTCTTCTAGGGTGTTCATTGGCAGGAATTGGTGGTTGAACCTCAGTCCGTCTTGTTTGTTGTTAAAAAAAATGGTTCCCTGTAAGCTTTTGTTGTTTTTTTATTTTCATGTCACTGTCAATCCTTAGTATTTTCTCTCTGATAGGTTCACATTTGTTGTTTAGGTCAGTGACTCTTTTGACTGTCATCCAGGTTTTGTATTTGTACTTTGATTCTGTTGTGTTGTTCTATGTTGTGGTTAATTAGAATGCCTAATAGTTTTAGTCCTGTTTCTTTCAGCGTTGCATCCCAATAGTTGATCACTTTGTCATTTTTAAATTTGCAGAAGAGTTTTTTATTGATCATAAGTCCTTTGGGGACCATTTTGTGTTGCTTACAGGTGTTCAGGTATGCAAGGTCCCATCAAAGGAGTCTGAGGTCTGTGAAATGTTGCTCTAGTGTTGAAAGTGTTTGGGATTCTTCATTGTCGTTGTCTTGGTTCTGATCAGTCACCCATGTCCAGTCGATTGTAGGCTGTTCGAAAAACATTTTTAGTGCGTCCATGTTTCGTGGATGAAGACTATCACAAAATGTTAACCTTTTGGTGTTATTTGTTTCATGAGGGTCCTTCGTGCTCAGCAAATGGGTTGTTGCTCTTGTCTCCTAGGAGAAAGGGAACCCGGTCAACCTAAGTAAATAACTTTCGAAAGGAGCACAGAGTAGTGTGTCTCCAGGTGCCTGGAAGACTCGGACCCAGTTAGTAAGGAGCTTGCTAGTACCTGGGGTACTAAGAAAATAATAACTTGAAGAAAGGAGACATCTTGGAAAGGATCCCAAAATTGCAAGTCCTTACTGTTTTCATGAAAGTTGGTTTAAAATCTGGCTGTTGTTGGAGAATTTATGTTTTCTATTTAAAATGAAGATCTGTAGCTCGTAGTAAAATAATTAAATTAATTGAAATTAAGTAGAAGAAAACACAATATGGCAGCAGGAAGCACGGCACTCATAAAAACATCCAACGAAGATAATAGATACGTTCAAACACTTTAATAAAATAAAATATTTGCAAGTCGGTAAGCGCTTTCACCAAACAAACATTGACTTCATCAGACCGTAATGACAGTAAAACACACAAACATACATCATATATAATCATATGATTAATTAAAGCAGTTTAAATCCACCAATTGCATGTCCCAAAGCAATGAATTTACATAAACCAATTACTTGCATTCAGATGACATCATATTTTAAAGGACAAGATCCATTTCAATATAAATTTTTTTCAGATAAATTTTAAAACATGAAATAAAAACAGGACATATATTTAACTATACCAGCTGCCAAATGCATCCTATCTAGGTACCTCCCTCTTATCAAGTATCGATCTAATAGAGACCGTACTATTCAAACCGGATCCTTTATCAGCTCTCAATTTAAGGATCCATCTAAGTTCCGCCTCACTAGTTCTATTCTCAATATTCCCCAACCTAGCACTCACTTGCAAGACTTGTATAGCCCTAAACTTAAAATGGTGAATTTGATCACTAGCCGTCACATATCTAGCAAGGGCATTCATAACATTGCCTGTTTGTATACTATAAGAATGTTCCCTCATACGCTCTTTAAGGGTGCAATCTGTTTTCCCAACATAAAATCTTTTACAACACCCACAATGTGCCAAATATACCAAATGCTTCGTAGTACATGTTGCCCTTGCATTAAACGTATATCTCTTCTCAAAATCAGGATGTACAAACGTACCATCACTGTCCTTCAGGCCACAGAAATTACATGAGCCACATGGGTAAGTCCCACAGTCCTTTTCACATATTATACCTTTATCTGGATAACATAACATCATTTTAAGTGACTTACAGTTCCTAAATCCAAACATAGGAGTCTCCCCCACCACTCTACCAATTTTTTCATCCATCATCAGAAGATGCCAATGGCTCTGAAATACTTTATCATCATCAACATTACTTGTATATGCCATCGAAACTTTAACCCTTCCCATAGAGTCGTTAGACCTTCCATTACCTCTTCCTGTTACAGCTAAGCCCTGGAAGGAAGAAAAGTATGGCTTAGCTCGTATTTGGTATGGAGGTGTATTTACAGAATGTGCTCTTTTACCATAGTTTAGTTGATGATGTTTTTTTGCAATGGGGTGGGACCCCTGAGGGATTAGAACGATTTGTGCTAAAGTTGCATGAATTTAACACTTTTTTTGAGATTTACTTATAAATGGTCTTATACGTCTATGGAGTTTCTTGATGTGCTGATAAAAAAATAGCCAGACCATACACTTACCACTAGTTTATTTAGAAAAGAATGTTATAGGAATCTGATACTTCATAGGAGAAGCATGCACCCAAGAAGGGTATCTAACAACATAATTAAAGGCCAAGGCATGAGGGTTTCTCGATTGCATAATGTTGATCTAGACTATAGGTGTGGTCGTGAGACCCTTAGGCAGTCCTTGAGACATAGAGGCTATAAGGACAGTCAGGTGGGTCCTATTTTGGTGGATGTTGATTCTATGAGAGAAGGCCGAGCCAAGCCATATTTTTCTTTCTTCCAGAGCTTAGCTGTAACAGGAAAAGGTAATGGAAGGTCAAACGACTCTATGGGAAGGGTTAAAGTTTCAATGGCATATACAAGTAACGTTGATGCTGTTAAGAAAGTATTTCAGAGCCATTGGCATTTTTTGATGATGGATGAAAAAATTGGTAGAGTGGTGGGGGAGACTCCTATGTTCGGATTTAGGAACTGTAAGTCACTTAAAATGATGTTATGTTATCCAGATAAAGGGAATACAATATGTAAAAAGGAATGTGGGACTTACCCATGTAGCTCATGTAATTTCTGTGGCCTGACAGACAGTGATGTACGTTTGTACATCCTGATTTTGACAAAAGATATAAGTTTAATGCAAGGGCAACATGTACTATAAACCATTTGGTATATTTGGCACATTGTGGGTGCTTTAAAATATTTTACGTTGGGAAAACAGATTGCACCCTTAAAGAGGGTATGAGGGAACATTCTTATAGTATATGAACGGGCAATATTACGAATGCCCTTGCTAGATATGTGACAGCTAGTGATCAAATTCACCATTTTAAGTTTAAAACAAGTCCTGCAAGTGAGTGCTAGGTTGGTGTATATTGAGAATAGAACTAGTGAGGCGGAACTTAGATGGATCCTTAATTTGAGAGCTGATAAAGGATCTAGTTTGAATAGTACAGTCTTTATCAGACCGATACTTGATAAGAGGGGGCTACCTAGATAGGATGCATTTGCCAGCTGGTATAGTTAAATATATGTCCTGTTTTTATTTCATGTTTTAATATGCATCTGTAAAAATGTTTATATTGTAAGGGATCTTGTCCTTTAAAATATGATGTCATCTGAATGCAAGTAATTGGTTTATGTAACTGTCATGTAGTAAAATGATTCTTGCTGAAAAAACTCACACACACAGTGGGGGACTTTTAACTAGTTAAATTACAATGTTTTACATTTAAACATACCAAACTTTTACAGTGGGGACACAAGGGGCGTTTATTTTGCGTTTAATAAAATGTTTTCAACAGAATTTAAAACTTTACATATCCCTTGGTATCATTATTTTTGTCTTTTGAATGCCTACAGGTAAGACTGGATTGGGCTTAGTATCGTGTGTGTGTGTTTGTGCTTGTGTGTGTGTGTGTGTGTGTGTGTGTGTGTGTGTGTGTGTGTGTGTGTGTGTGTGTGTGTGTGTGTGTGTGTGTGTGTGTGTCCGTGTAGGTGTGTAGTTTATTTTAAATCAAACTGACCAATCATGTTAGAATATGGGGGAAGTGGGAATTAAAACTTTAAAACTATAGGAGCATCTCGCAGGCTGGCCAAGCGAAGCGGTAAATTTCCATGGGTGTGTCCTGGACGCTATGATCATAATTGATTGGCTATGGGTTGTTGTAAAATGTTAAGTCTGAAACTAATTTCTGATATAAACAAGGAATTACTGTAAACTACTAACAGGAGTACTATAATTACAAATTTGCTTAACATTTTATGCCCCAAAGTTCATGATAAGTCTGGCTTTTAGGTCCTCACCCATTTTATAGGTCTTTTTATTATCCATGTATGATACCTTTGGGAGTAAAAGCTTGAAAGAAAACATTGCCATATTAATATCCGGGGAGGGGTATTGAGAATTTACAAAAGAATTAGTGTACTACAAAAGTCTGTCTATGACTTCAATGGGAAGTGCTGGTATAGGACAAAATGGCTTCCCCTTGTCTCCAAATGAAATGTGCTCAACCACTTACTTATTCCTTCAGCACCTGCATAAACATGACACAGCCAGATGACCTGCTTCTCATCATGGGAGCTGTCATGATCTCTAGTTTTAGCAAAAATGAATAAGAAGCTACCAAGATGCAGAGAATTTGATTTTCAAAACTGCACTTCTCAGCAGGAGATCCACAACACTGTACCAAAGCAAATTTTGCAACCTGTGGCTTTATTAAATAATATCACTCTTTCTGTAACACGGATTTTAAACCATAGAAGAAATCAGCAATACTACCAAAGGAAACCACACAAAATCTGTATATAATGTAGAAAACACTGATGTAAGATGCTAGGACAAGGCAGGTTTTAAACATTCTGCTGCGACTGAAGAAAAAAAAAAATATCATGCTGAATGTCCCCTGTGTTTGACAGTAGCTTTGAAAACTAGGACCGCAGAGTATTTAGGAATAAGACCTCTTCACAAATTAAATAAGATGAGACTGTCTCCAGCTTAGTCTGTTTATTCAGACCTCAAAATGGCATTTGATATCCTTTCAAAACAGCTGTACAGTATTTCATTTTGGCTATGCAGAGTCCCTGCTATTTTATACCACAAAGTATCATTTGCTAAGCTTTACAAAACTCTCAACATTGTCTAAATATATTATATTCGCTATACATTCTCTTGACTAGCTTCAGCAAATGACAGTGTCTAAGCTTTACAAATCTAAGACAGAATCATCTCTCCTGCCATATTTATCATACTTTGATATGCGCAAGTCTCTCTCTTGCCTTTTGAGATGAGCATACTTCAACCACTCAACTGCTCACAGAGATTTTGATGTATCCTGTGTCCTGCATATATTGCCTTTCTTTGGAATATTCCTACTTGTACACCTTTATTCTGGAGTGTATACTTCAAAGATTATCCTAAAGAAACACTGAGAGATGACATTGCAAAAAGCAGTTCTGCTTTAATGCTGAAACTACCCCCATCCTTTCTAGGCTTCTGCAACTCCCTCTGTTCACCTGCACTCACCACTCACTTTGAATGTATTCTCAAACCTCAGCACTTCTTGAAAATAGTTTTCATTTAATTAATCTTCAATCACTCCATTTCAAACTGCCATAAGTGCCATTCAGTTTAACTCCATTCCTCCATCTCAGCTCAACCCACTGTGCCCTGACGTTAAAGTTTGCACAAATAAACCTCTTCATCTGTTAATTTTCTCTCCATCCAACTCTCCCGTGCAAATGCCAGCCATCCTAATGCCCTTCTCCTACAAAACTATAGTTATTATTTAGCTATAAAGGAACCGTATCATCTATTTCTCGAGTTCATACACAACAACCCAACATTCCGTTGATTACTAGCTAATTCACATGCAGATGGGCAACTGCACCAGTTATGTGCATCCACAAATTCTTACTTTCCAAATGCAAGGCTGCAATTTTTTTTTTATTCAGTGAATCTCAGCTGACTTGTGTCTACCGATCTTGAAGCCGTAGCAAGTCTATTCCCATTCCTCATCAAGAAAATGAATGATCACCAGTTCTGATGATACTGAAGTCATTCAGTAAACGTACTGTTTTACAAATGGTCCTAAATTCCAAGCAGTATACAACAACAATGGAGGAAGTAGAAAATGTTTACACCAGTGTATTGCATGAAAACCCTGACAAAATGCAAAATTAAGCTATAAACTTTAGTAAAATATCCAGTGAAATCACATTCCTAAAATAACTATAAACAACAATTCGTCCATCTAAACTTAAGCATCACATCTACCTTCCACCATCCACTACGTTTACAAGGCAAGTAGCCTGCCAGGCTTCTCTTCTCTCTCAGACACTGACACACTGAGACACTGAGACACACACACAGACACACACAGACACACACAGACACACACAGACACACACACACACACACACACACACACACACACACACCCTGTGGACAATTTGATGTTGGAGGAAAATAGAGTACCCAGAGAAAACCCATGTGAACACTGGGAGAACACAAACATCAGATAGAAGGCACCATAGCTGAGAACTGAAATACAGAACCACTTGCTGTGAGGTGACAGTGCTACCCCTGTTGTCAAATATGTTTCACTGAATCAAACAGAACTGGGGAGGAGCACATTCTGCTGGTTGGTGTAAAGATGGATCTTTATAGTTACAGAAGATTTTGACAAAACAGGTCCAAGGCGGAGTGTGCATCAAGGAAGAATGTACTCCTTGTGCTTAATTACAGTCAATGACTACAACTGCAGCTGAAGACGACCACCATGTATTCACTTCTTCTTAGATATGAATGGCTGTGGTAGAGATGGTCCAGGCTGTGGAGTAATGCTAGACTTGCATCACCTCTGTCTGCATTAGCAATATGGCCACATGCCAAACTACTTGTTTAGTACCACACTACTGACCAGCTGTCTGGCAGAAAAAGGAAAGTCTTTATTCTCAACTCCTTTTCTAATGCTTTCAGGAAGTAAACCACCACTCTCTGGGAAGGAATACAGGTAAAAATCCCCTTTCTTGGGGCCACCGCTTCTACACCTGTGAACAGCCTAGAGGGGCTCATCAACCAATGATCATCTTGGCTGCCATAAGGCCCAAGATGTATAGGATGCGCTGAGCTAGAACCTTCCTCTGTGTCCACATCCAATACATTGTCATAATTTTCTGTGCATTTTCCATCCATCATCAAGGCCTGCAAACTCCACTCTTCCTGTACATATGAGTGGTCTAAATGGGTTGCTAAACCACAAAAGAAAACATCCATTTTTTAAGGCCTGAAACTGAGACAGCTCAAGGACAAGCAAACAGAGACTAAGACTAGTGAGCACAATCCAGAACTCTAGAGCCCACTGCCAGTGATACATCACCAGCAGAGAGTCCAGGAACGCACACAAGCTCTACAACTGTTGAAACCTTACATTCAGTGACAAATCTTTAGCTGCAATCAGGTGAAAAGGACATCAAAAATTATGTCCACTGTGGAAATGAAGAGGTGCAGAATGGTATAGGCTTTCATCCATCTCTCCGTTATTCTCTCATATACCAAAATCATTATTGCCTAGGCCCACTCTGTGAACAGAAGTGACTGAAATTGGAACACACATCAAGCTCTAACATGATGAACTGAATTTTTTGCCCTGGAGCAAGAGAATACCTCTTTTAGTATAACATGATCTCTAATTCTAGCAGCTACAAAAGCAAGCAAGTGCTGCTACCAGAAAGCTCATTGACAGAACTTCAAGAACCCAGCTATCTTGACAGGCAAACTTTCAAATGTATCATATGAAAACATTTATAGGCAAAGACAAATCCTTGACTCTGTTAACAGTTGTTAAGGAAAAAAAGTGTAGAGAGGATAGATTAAAACTGAATGCCTCCATAATGAAGCAGGAACTTAAAATAGTTATTCAGAATTTATGGTAAAGCCCCTGGTCCAGGTGGTTTCCTGGCTACATTCTATAAATGGCTGTTGGGGGTGGGGATACTACAAATGCTCTGGGAGCTATCAACAGATTAGAGAACAGGGAGTAATGCCTGACAAAATGAAGAATGCCAGAATATTGCTTTTACCCTAGAGAAATGGGAATAAAAGCTATCTAATTATATGTCAATCTCTCTATTAAACCTGGATACAAAAATATTAGCAAAGGCTCTGCCTTGGAAACTGAGAATGTTAACAAAATTATTATAGCAGGACAGAGTGAGTTCCTTAAGGGAAGGCAAAGCGTAGATCATAGAATCAAAAGAAGTTACTAGGCTAATGGCCCTTAATAAGCCTAGCCAAGAGTTTATCCCCAAAAAAGAAACACCAGTCACCACCTGTCACCCCTTTCAATGAGGGACACAGGTGGAACCCCCCCGGAACAAATTTGGGGCATTGTACTCAATTTTGGGGCTAATGTGGGGGGAGGAGTACAGAGAAGTGAAAACCTCCTTTTTTCTGGATGCAATCACTTTACTTATGAGATGAACCAAGTAAAAAGCTTTTTTGACCAGTGCCGCTACATGATGGTCGAATGTGAGATTGCTGTCAATCTGTGTACCCAGGTCTCACCACAGGTTGTGTGCTTAGGGGGTTGCCATTGATGTGGCAATCAGTAGGGGCCATGTTTTTGCTGAATGGTATGATAATACTTTTTTTGTATTTAACTTAAGGCCATGACTTTGGCACCAGTCATTTGTTGCTGTGAGACCCTCTTACAGTATGTTAACATTGTTTGGGGAGTCAATGACAGCACCTAACTTACAGTCATCTGCAAACTTGGTCAGCCACAAGAGTTTTTTCTTTGCCTGGACTTCTGAGAAGTAGATGCCAAACAGTAGGGGTCCCAGGACAGATCGCTGGCGAACACCACTAGTGACAGATCTGCTGTCGGTGGTGAAGGCACCTATTTTGACTTTGTGGGTCCTAATGGTTAGCCATTTGGCCACCCACCCGATGAGAGAGGGATTTGCACCAAGTTGTGTTAGCTTTTCAATGATGCCTGAGTGGAGGATTGTGTCACAGGCTTTGACCAAGTCAAGGTAAGCTGTATGTACTGACTTTCCCTCATCCAGGGTCTTGGTGACCATCTCAAAAAAGTCAACCACGTTCAACACGCAAGAGCTGCCCTTGATGAATTTGAACTGGGTGGGGTCCAGTGCTTGGAGGTTGCCTATGTTCTTGTTTATGAGGTTCATAATAATACGCTCTATGGCTTTACAGATCAGACTTGTCAAGCTAATGGGGCGATAGTTTCCAAGGGTCAGTAGTGGCACCACCTTTGTGCAAGAGGATGACAATGGCAGTTCTCCACTCTGCTGGAATGAGGCCTGTACTTAGGCTTTGGTTGAATAGGTATCTCAATGACAAAGCTATTTCTTGTTGGACAATGTGGAGAATACAGCTTGAGATACTATCAGGTCCCATGGAAACAGTGTTGTTTGCCTTGGATAGGGCCTTGAATACTTGATCTACAGAGATGTGAGGTGTGGGACACATATCAGGATGTCGAATGGGTCTTTGGGGGGGACAGGGGAGTGAAGTTTGCACTGAACCTAGCTAGGCTGGCCAAGTTAACAGGATCAGTGTAAGTGGTACCGTTAACTAATTCGGACAAACCTGGGCTTTGCCATGGAGGTTCCTGACATAACTGAAGAAGGCTTTGTCATTTCCCTTTGTTTCAATGGCTAGTTTCGATTCAAAATTGGCTTTGGAGGTTTTTACTAATGATCTAATTTCCTTGCTGAGGCTAAGGAAGGAGTTTGCTCAATTGAGAATTTGTGCTTTTTTACCCTTAGACAACAGTTTCTTCCTTCTGTTGCAAAGACTACTGGTAGAGGATGTCCACTAGAAAAGTTTGTTTTTCCTTGATGAGCAGGTTATATTTCTCTTGGGTATGGCTGAGTCTATGCAGTTGTACAGGTGCTTGTATACTGCACTGGCATACTGTACAGCATAGCTGCCTGCCTCTTCTGAGGGGGGCAGTGGTGTGAAGCTACTGATACCCTCCCTTAGGAGGTTGCAGTCATCTTTTCAGAAGTTTTTTTTTAGCCTTATTATGGCTCTGGGGGAGTTGGGCAGGATAGAAACTTCGAATGAGTTAAACCGATGGTTCGTCTCACCAGGGAAGAACTTACTATGGGGGCGGTGCAGCAGTCGCCCATTATCTCCTCTTGTGGGGAATGAGACGAGCTGATCTAGTGTGTTAGGATTGATGAAGTCAAGGATTCATTGGCTCAGCACATTACTGAAGGAATAGTTCACCCAGTCTATGGTGGGGTAGTTGAAGTCACCAAGAATTAGGGTGTTAGGGGGTACATTGATGGAGTGAAATAGTTCAAGGTAGGAGGAGTGGGTGTAAGGAGTCATGCAGGGGGGCTTATAGCTGACTATAACTTGGATGGGTGTCATGCCAACTATCAGTTGCACCTGGAGTAGTTCTAATGCCTAAACCTGGCAAACCAGTCAGGAGGTGTGCTTGTCTTTGATGAAGATAGAGACTCCACAACCTTTAGTCTTCCTGAACTTATTTTGGGGTCAGAATGTGTGGAATAAGGTATAGCCTGGTAAGGCAGGGTGATCTCTGCAACCTTGAACCAAGTTTCCATGACTGCACAAATATCGGCATCTTCCAGTGTGAGGAGAGACTCCAGTGGGTGCATTTTCAGTTAAGGTTCCTAGTGTTAAGCAGCATGACCTTCAATATACTTTTTGACAGATCTTTTATGTTGGAAGATCTGTCTTTGGGACAGTTTCTAAAAAAGGCACAATGGGGGAGACAAGAGCCTTGGCCAGAATCCGGAATCCCAGGGGTGACAGCTGGAGGCCATCTCTGGCAAAGCATCAAAGCCTGTCAACCATGTCATCCCAGGCAGACAGATACTGGATCCCCTTGGAATGACACCAGAAACTAAGTCAACTGTTGAAGTCAACTATTTTTTGTTGGTACTGTGGTATCATTCTTGGTGAAAGTAGGATGCTACTTCGGGCTAGGGTCATATCTGCCTGGGACATGTACTCTGAGAGCTCAATCATGTCTCTCTTCATATAGTTCAGGGAGGTATGTCTCAAGTCATTCACAATAACATGGACAATGACAGAGTCACACTTGTACCTGTTGTGGAGAGACTTAAGTGCATGCATGATGTGGCGAATTCTGGCACCTGACAGACAACTGACCATGATATTATCCTTGTCGAGCCTGGTGAGGGGGACACTGGTGTGTTTCACAATTTATTCGACAAGGACTACTATGTTTGGTTTATTGTTATGCCTTATGGGCTGGGTTGGTTTATTGTTATGCTTTATGGGTTGTGTTTGTGAGACATTGGCGTATTGTATGCTGTTGGTGATGTGTTTAGTGTTGTGTGTGGAATATTTGTGATTGTGTTTTGGACGTCTCTGCTGTTTAGGTAAGTTTTTATTGAGGACCTCTGCATACATGGGTGTGTGTTGTGCTTGGCTATGTGATGTGGGTGGTGTGGTGTTTGTGCTGATGATCTCCTCTTTGTCAGAAGTACTGACTGTGGCACAAGCGAGCATGGACTCCAGGTTACTGATATAGAAGCATTTCTTGTAAGTAGAATTATATGCTAGGAGAAGAGCATTGTCAGTGAACATGAGGCAGTTGCTACACTGTCTCAGTATGCCCATGTCGACCAGGCTGGTAGGAGAAACTGATGGGAATTGTCCAGACATAGTGTTCTGAAACTTGAACAGACTTATGGAGAGAGGGTTTTAATAAGGATTTGTCCACAAGAGTGTAGACCACAAAAACCTTCTTAAATGTAAAATAACTGGCCTAAAAAGCCCAAGTGCTAAAACCAAAACCAAGAGGCTTAGAATAACAAACAAATTAAATCAGGCTACTAACAAGCAGTAATAAATGTAGCAGAATAAAATCACCTGAGCACGTAAGAGCAAGCAGCAAAGCAAATAAGGTAATAAAGTAGGAAAAACACAATTACAGTAAAAGCAGCCCAATAAAGTGTAATTGTTTTTTTGGTGGAAAGGGAGGAAACAGAAGATGATTCAAGATTAAAAAACAAGGGGGATGGCCTTCCCAATTGCTCTTTCTGTACACAGTATGTAGAATGAGCTGATGAGATAGGACAGGGAGTAGTGTCCAAAATCAAAGAGCAAGGGGGTAGCCCTTCCCAAATGATCTCACTGTATTCAGTACAGTGAGTAAATGAGATAGTACTGGGAGAAGTGTCCAAAATCATATTTACAGCAGAGGTGGGCAATTCCAAAGCCACAGTGGGGAAAAACAAAATGTAGACAAGAGACCAGCAATATTCAATCAAGCAAATAAATAAATGCTGTACACGTTTGTTAAGTATTACTGAAACAGATGAAGTGCAAAAAATTATACTTGTATCAGCTTTGTGTATCCAGGTGGTTATAGAATCCATCACAGCCAGGCTGCAAGGAGCAGGAGCAGCTCTGATACTGACTAGTGGAAGCTTGCAAACTTTCCTAATAATTACCAAATTGCATACAAGCTCACAGGAGTAATACTGCTTGATATCAAGAAGGCTGTGATACAGTGAATAGGCAGTTCTTATTTGAAATGCTGCAGAAGAGGGAGATAGGTACAGAGCTCTTACACTGGATTCAAGTGCTATATGTCAACCCACATTTTGATGTATTAATAAATTAAGGGATATCAGGTAAAGAAAAGGTTCACAGATGTACCAGGCAAAAATGTCCTCTGTCACTAGGGTTGTTTCCATTGAAATGATGAGGCATTGCAGCAATATCAGAATTCATGAGTCAATGTCTTCTTCCTGATGCATGCAGATGACTGCACACTTAGGGCAAAAAATGCTGAATTCTTCCTAGTAGTATTAATGAGGTGGGAATAGTTCTCAATGGCTTCAGGGTTTGAGTTAAACTGAAGCAAACCAGTCCTAGGCAGGGCTGCAGAAGGAAAAGATAGAGGAGCAATCCAAAGTAGCCAGGAGGTAGAATATCCAACGTGTCTAGGCCTGGAAGTGGGGCATACCTACAAAGGAACAGTGATCCAAAAATCTAGATAATTTGAATAAGAGAATTCAATGTATAATACAAGGAAAGGAGAGAAGAGAACTTATACAAGGAAAATAAATGTGATCCAATTAATGCTCCTTCTACAAATTTTACCTATGACATACAAGCACTCTTTAATAAATAAATTACAGTTATTGTTAGAAGATTATGTAGGAGAAATATACAAGTGCAGAATGCCTATAAGACAACTATTAATGTTGGCATTTGAAGGCGAATGGGACTTGGGACTTATCCTACCGAGACCACTGCTTTCAGATTGCTCAATGGATAAGACTACATGAGGAGGGTAAGTGTCAAAGGTCGGTGGAAAGGCAAGTTGCCTTTCACTGTGACAATTTCCAGTCAGAGCCAAGAGCACACTGGGAGAAGGGATCAAGCAACTTGGGAATTTGACATGGAGTACAGTAAGACATCAATGCATATTGGATCACCCACAAATCCAGGATAGTGTCTCAGCAAAAGCAGGGGTGGAGAGTATGACTTCTTATTGGGAACAAATAAGGGAGTCAGAGAAATGTATAGTGGATCTGGAAGGACAGCTTATGTCATTTCAGCAATTACAAGAACAATACTGTCTTTCTGATCAAAAAAGGGGACTTTTGATGCATTGTTATATGTATATGTTAACTGTAATATTCTAAGAAGCAACAGACAAAGATGTAGAGAAGCCTCAGAAGCACAGGTGTAGTGTAACAAGGTGATGGGGAAATATGATAGCCACAGATTTGACATTTGAAAGCAAAAACAGGGAAAAAAATGGAGACTTTAATAATATAAATGATTATGCATAGAGCTATGAAACATGAGAGAAACTGTGGCAGAATGTACAGAAGATAAAGAATGACTATATATATATATATATATATATATATATATATATATATATATATATATATATATAGTTTCACTTTATCATCTCGAAATACTAAAAAAAACTAATTTTAGTATCTTGAGACTATAAAGCCGAAAGCACTTTGTCGTTTTTTTGAGTTTTTGGCCTTATAGTCTCGAGATACTAAAATTCGGTATTTTAGTATTTCAAGATTATAAAGTGAAACTATATATATATATATATATATATATATATATATATATATATATATATATATGGGACCAACATATGTGGACCCTGTATCTATTGTATGCAAACCCTAATAAAATGCAATGCCATAATGCATATCAGGGCATCTAGCTCAAAATGCTAGAGGTCTGGTGCAGACCAGGCAGTTATGCTACACTTGTTTTGGAAATGTGGGAGAGCTCAGAACAGGAAGAGGAGGCAGGCCATAAAACGCTTACAAAAGATTTTTGGTAAAATGCCCACATGGACCTGGGAGTCATTATGGCTAGAGTTTGAGAAGACAGTGGTTGGGTGAGGTAAGAAGTGAGCAGAAGGTTAAAACTCTCCTATATATCCAAAACAGTGATAGCAAGAGAGTTGATTACCACCCCCCCCCCCCCAATCACATACTGATGGAAATATACATGCTGAATGTTTTAAATTAATCTGAAGAGGTGAGTATAACTATAAACTATATGCAATGGAAAAGAAGCCTGCAAGTTAGATATCAGTGACAGCTTACTAATGGAATTTGAATAGGACTCAAAGGGAGGGAGGCTTAGGTTATGAAATGTAAATCCCATAAAAGGACAGGATCCTTGATAGGTCAGATCTGGAAAATACATCTCAGGAAAGCTTTGCATGCCTTTAAAGAAGCCAAAGTTAAAAAGTGCTGGGGCTTTGATGAAGTTGGCTACAGAAGCGAGGTGGAACTTTGCGAAAAGTTGAACTATATACATTGAGTATGAACAGTCCCTGACCTGGTCATTAGTGTAACCATGTGGTTAGAGTGTGTACTTCCAGGACAGCAACGATGGATTGGTCATCAGGGGTCTGGACTGCCTCAAGAAAACAAGCTTCTTCAGAAGATGAGGCAACCGGTGAGGGAATCAACTTATCAAAGTCAAACTGGAGCTGTCCATATGAGCTTGGATTTGTTCTGCATTCCTTTCTGAATGAACGTAAAGACAACAGGAAATGAGAGGGGGAGCCTTAGGACAGTCCTGAGGAGCACTTCTGGAATACAATATGCCGTTAACCCTCTATACTCTTGGAATAAGGATACAGATGCTGCATATGACACTGCTCATGGATGCAAAATCATGCAACACGGATTCACAGAGTAACATAAAAGCTTATACACCACAGAAAAGTTGAGAGATCACTCATGAGGCACCAGTACACATTCTATGGGTCTGTGTACTACATAAATAGTCCCGTAAGGAATATTAACCATTATCAGAAAGCAATCTGTTAACATGGCCCATTCCTGTACTCACTGTTTGTCAACAGATGAAGGTAGGTGTGATTTCTCCCTGCTTGTTTATGCACCAAGCCACAACCATGTTGCCAGTGAAGATGGAAACTGCACCTCTGATTAGGGAGCCCTTTAACACCTGGAATCTGAGGAGGATTGCAACCATTTAAAGAATACTGATGTAAACACTGAACTCCATTTGAGTCCAAATACCTTGGATTGTCTGTCCTTGACAATGCCTTCCCTACCCTATGCAGGGCTGCCCATGGTAACAGCCATTGCTGGAGCGGGAATTTAAAATGGGCTGTCCTGAATGACCCTCATGAGGAACCTCGCATAAGGGACCATATAAACTGTAGCTGCCATAAGTCCCACTGCCCTGAGGTAGAGTTTTTCTGACTGAGAGTAAAGACATTAACACACCACTACGTGTACAGTAAAAATCCTGCCTGAAGAAGGTGTGCCTTGCAGGACAGTGTTCACGTAATGTGCACATGATGAATATTAGTTTTGTGAAGGTTCCAGATGGGACTTTGCGGTTTACACTGGCATTCTCAAGAAGGAAAAAAAGATTCAGAAGAGTGTTCTGAGTTGTAACTCCTCTATCTAAACTTGATGTGGCAAGCAACAAGTCATCCATATATGAAAACACATTCACCCCTTGCAGCTTCTGGTTTGCTGCAACTACAGACTTCATTTAACTGAGGTAAGGCCAAATGTAAGAATCTGGATTAGATAATGGCTGTCTCCATCCTGGAAGTACAGAAACTATCTGGATTACTGACTGCATATTTGGACACCTTGCTGAAATAAGCACTGTTCTGCTGACTGTAGTGTTAGTAAGTTTAAATAATACCGCACTCCTCGTAGGCAATTAGTAGGCTGTTAAGCCTCAGAAGTCTAGTCATGCTTTCCTAAGTTTAAATGACAGAATTAATTACCTAAGTGCATAAAGCTGGATTTAGGTGACAGAGAATGTACAAGCTGCAGCTTGTTCAATAGGGGCATAGAAGTCAGTCCAGGGATAAATTTTCAGTTACCCATCCACTGTTCCAGATTTCATTCAGATAGGGTCAGGGATGAACTCTGCTTCACATTGATGCAAAGCCTGTTTCAGAGTATGGGTAGTTTCTGGGACACATACTTGTCCATCCAGTATGTTCTGTCATCTCTGTGTCACTACTAGACAGAGGCACAGTAAACTAAACCCTAAAAGGGCGTAGTATTCTCATCCTAAGGGGTGGTGAAAGCCACACACACTCTGGCTAGGCTTATAAATGCCCTAGGGCAGATAGCCTAGTACGAACCTATGAACCTATGTTACAAACAAGGTTTAGGTTCTTCAGTCGGGTATTTCTAATGCTGTTAGACTTGCAGTTGTGCAGCAAGTCGTTCAGTACTGGATCAAATGATGCCTTGCAAGTCAGACATAAATCACCTCTCAATAGTCCGTAAGAGACTTGAGCATAAGCATAAGACTTTGAGATGGTCTGTAGATTCCATGCAGTTTACACCTCATATTCTGTTTGTAAGGAACCACTGGAGGTATTCCAGTTGCTGCTTAAGCCTGCTTAAGTACATACTGAATATAGCATTCTACTCGATAATTAGTCTAATGAAAAAAAACTGTGTTGGATTCAATGTCTGTGAAACTGGAGTTGAATTTGTCAGCTAGGTTTGCAATATCCTCCAGCTCCATATAGGTAGATCCACCTACAATTAGTTCAGCACACCGTTGTGCATTACCTTTGAGGCTGCAGGCATAGCTGAAGAAGGCCCTGTGGTTGTCCTTTGCCTGCGTAACTATTTTTACCTCAGATTTGTCTTTGATTGACATAAGAATCCAGAGATGCTTATTTAGTTTGATGAAAGGTTTCTTGCCTTTCTGGACACTGCACTTCCTAGTTTTGGCCATGGTTTTCTTCCTTTTGGTATATAACTTGCTGATATTCAGATTCCACCAGAGTGGCTTGTTCTTTGAGTTGGTCTTGTGCTTTTCTGGGTGGGTACAGCTACTTCAGTGCAGCTGTTGATATGATAGTATAGACTTTCTGTGAACAGATCTGCATAGGCAGCAGAGTGGGAGAGGGGGGCTTGAAATTTTGCCAGGGTACCACTTAACAGTAAGGGGTTTGCTTTGGAATAATTCCTAAATAGTCAAGAGTTAGATGGGGTTACAGGGTTTAGTTTAATTTCAGAGGAGACAGCTTTGCAGTCTGCCCTGACAAATGAGGACATTACACATGGGTAGGTCTCATATGTTTGTGAGGATCAGGTCAAGGTTACTGGTGACTACAGTAGGTATATGGACTAGCTGGTCCAGTGCATTAGTGTTGACAAAATCCATGAATCTCTGGGCCTGTGTACTGGAAGTTGCGTATATTTCACAGTTTATAAAGGGGTAGTTGAAGTCACCCAGCTTTATAGTGTTGGGTTCAATGCACAGCGACTCCTGTTTTTATGTTATACTGGTATTCTGGGTCACAGAGCGTGACTATAGCTTGTAATGATATGACATGGTATGGGACTTTGCTTATGGTGAGTTGGACATGCAGAAGTTCAACTAAATCAAGAAGTTTGACTTTTTTAATGAATATTGAGACATCATCATCATCTTTCGGCTTATCCTGGTTGGAGGAAACAACTCCGCCTTTTTTCCTTTCTTGTGCAGTAGCTGGTCTAAATATGTTGAAGACTTTACAGCCTTGCACTGCTGAGGTTCTCTCCATGGCTTTAAACCATGTCTCTGTGACAACAGCAGATGTCCATGTTCTCCAGGGTATGGAGAGCTTCCAGACAGAGGTGTTTTTATTTAGGCTCTGGCACTGAGCAGTAATACCTTCAGATTATCCTGAGTTAGTTTTGCTATTCTGATAGTTATGGGGGGGGGGTAGCCATTATTTGACAGCTTAAAGCCGTGGGACCTTGCGTTGTATTACTGTTTTTCTACTGAAAATATCTAAAATAATATTAC
Source organism: Protopterus annectens (assembly GCF_019279795.1). NCBI lineage: Eukaryota > Metazoa > Chordata > Ceratodontiformes > Protopteridae > Protopterus > Protopterus annectens. Next base: position 150,103,897 of record NC_056725.1, read on the forward strand.
AGTGTTGTCAGTTACTGATACTGGGGAGACAGAAACCAAATGAACTTCTCAATTACTGATTGTACGTGTCGGTACTGCGTGTTATTACTTTTATGCTTGTGACAGATTACTATACTGTAAATAAAACTGATACTACGGCTCTACATATCCACCTGCACATACCTCTAAGAGTCATAATGGTGCAGACTCCAAGCTCTTAAGGTGCACTGAGACTGAATCTACCACCCAAGTAATGTTTTACTAACAACTAACTATTGTCAAGCTTATCAGCACCACACTCATCAAGCTAGATAAGAACAGGGTTACAGCTGTCTTTCTAGAGCTAGGATTTGGGATATAATAAAGGCTCTTGGCACCCTCCATCCTGGCAAATGCAATTATGACCTGATGGTTGCTCATGATCCAACTCTGACCTATGCCAGGGGCCATCTAATGGTGAGAGGGGTGTATGTCCCCTATTGGTCAGTATACAGCTGCTATAAAGCCCAGCAACCCTGATTCAATAAGCTACTGGCTGCCTGGTGTCTAGTTGCCCAGCTTAGGTTACCTGGGATAGCTCTGTCAAACAAAAGCTGGACATAAAACCAATCAACCTGCCAAACATGAACTACAAATAGCTACACTCAATGTAGGTTCCACTGGCAGGATAGAACTTGGAAGTAGATGACATGATGGTAAGGAGGAAGCTGGAACCCCTATGTATCCAGGAAACAAGATGGAAGGGCAATGTAGCAAAGCTGGTTGGCTTGGGATCCAGTGACTACTACTCAGCAGGAGGACAGGTTAGAAATAGGTGTGGGAATTGTGAGGCATGTCATCAGAGTTAGTGACAGCCTCATGGCAATCAGACTGAAGCCTAATGATAGGACAGTATTCATAATCTCAACTTGTGCCCCACAGTAGGGTTGTGATAGTGAAGAAAAAATGCATTCAGACAGCAGTTGCAGGACCTACTAGATAAAGCAGAACAACAAGAATCAGTGTTGATAACTGGTGATCTGAATACACATATAACCTCAGACAGAATAGGATATGAGGACTAGTTAGGTCCAAATGGGTGGGGCAACAGGAATAAAGGAGGAGCGACCACTCAAAATTACTGTCTGGAAAATGGTTTAATAGAAGCCAGCACATGGTTCAGAAAGAGAGACAGTCACAAGATGACATACAAGAGTGGCCAGCATGCAACTCAGGTAACCTTCCTCCTACTAAGGAAAGGGCATTAGAGTAGAATCAGTGATTGCAGAGTAATCCCCAGTGAAACAGTCTGTCCACAGCATAAATCACTGGTTGCCACAATCAGCTCAAGGGCTGGTCAGAGAAGGATGTAAGATCAACAGAGACCAGGCTGAAGATCTGGAAGTTGACTAGAGAGAAAGCACAAAACTTGAGGTAATTACTCGTGGCCCTAATACCCCAAGAGGAGGAGGAAATAGATTTAGTTGAAGAAGAATGGCAGCACCTCAAAACAACATATCAGAGGATTACAGAACAGATATGCTGGCGAGCCAAGTATGGAAATAACTTACATAAAGAGAGATGGTGGTGGAATACAAGAAGTCATAAAAAGAAAGAAGGAATGGAGGAAAAAGTGGCAGATAGAAAAGGCTGACCAAGCTAAGAAAGGGATATTGGTTGGCTAAGACAGGAGTTGCAATTTCAAATAACAAGGCATCAGAAGCACTCTATCAACTTCTGGAAAGTGATTCTGTAGGTGCAGCATAGAAATTATATTAGGTTGCAAGGCAAAGACAGAAAGATAAAGGTGATAGTCAGACACCTTTCATAAGGGATGCCGACAATAACCTGCTTACCAGTGCACAGGACATTAAAGGCAAATAGAAGGAATATTTCCGGCAGCTTCTGAATGAAAAAAACCCTACGGAAGGTGTACTTCCTCAGACATAGCCTAAATAAAAGAACAGACAAAACCCACCATAGAAGTAGAACAGCACTAAGGAAAATGAAGTCAGGGAAAGCAGCAGGCTCAAATGAGGTCACAGCAGATATGATAAAGATGTTGGGTGAGATAGGGGAGAAATGGCTCCTGAAGGTACTCAGAGTAGTTTGGAGAGAAATGCACATCCCAGATGACTGGAGGATAACCAAACTAATGTCAGTGTTCAAGAACAAAGGCAACATTCACAACTGTGGTGGTACAGAGGTATCAAACTCCTGTCACACTGCATGAAAGTTCTGGACAGGGTGAGTGATCAGCAAATATGCAGAGCAGTAGAAAGTAAGATGGGAGATAAGCAGTCCAGATTAGGATGCATCACAAATGAGCTGATGTTTGCAATGAGACAGACAGTTGAGAAGAAGCTAGAAATATGGAGAGTCTCTAACTGGGCATTCCTAGATTTGGAGGAAAACATATGAGAAGGTCCCAAGAAAGCTGATTTGGGCAGTCCGGTAGTGGATGAAGTTCCAGAAACACAGACGGAATTAGTGCAAGCTATGTATAAGGACCCAATGACTCAAGTATGGACAGTGTTTGGTTTCTCAGAGGGGTTCCCAGTGGGACTGGGTTTGCATGAGGCTCAGCTGTGAGCCCACTGCTGTTCATACTGGTGATGGACTACATTTAGCAAACAGATCGACAAAGTTGCTGTATGAAGGTGATGTGACATTATAGGCAGGCTCTAAGCAAAAATATCAGCAAAGGATAGGGAATAGAATGCAAAAGTGAAGGCACATGGGATGAAACTGCATACTGATAAGCGTGCTATAATTGCAGCAAATGAGGGAAATCAGAAGCTGAGAATTCCCCCTTTAAAATTACAAGGACTTTTCCTGATAAAATACATCTCAGTGTTCTAGATAGCTGATATCAATGCATAAATGACACTAAAGTTTTAGACTCTCAGTTTCTTATAAAAGAGCATGATTTACTTCCTCAAAACTGGTTAATTCTACAAAGTATTAACTTATTCTCAAGATTTATACATAATACTTAAAAACTTATCTTATCAAGAAACACCAAAGATAACTCACGTGTGAAATTTTACATAATAGCTTCAATACAAATAACATTATTCCGAAATTATATAACATGTTAATTGTTTATAAGACTAGTATACATCACAGTTACTGGAACTTTATATTCAAAGGCTATTCTTTTAATTTCTCACATGATGAAATCAAAAAATTCTGTTATCCATCAAGCATACTTCATGATTTCATTACCGGAGTATTTTTGCTTGGCAATATCTCCATAAGGCACTTCTGACACCCGATACTAATGTCTTTCACCTTTTCCCGGTTAGGGGTCGCCACAGCGGAACTATAAGATAGTTAAAATACATAATAGTTCCAGCACATCCTGCTGGAGATGTACAGAACATACCAAAGCTGATTAGGCACATATTTTTTATGACTGTCCTAAATTAAAGGGTTATTGGAACAGCATAAAGGATTTTCTCAAAGCATTATTCACCAATTCCTTCTTATTGTCTAAATCATTAGTTCTTTTCAATGTGAATGAAAGTTACTTTTTGAATAAGAATAATTCATATTTACTATGGTCAGTATTTGCTATTGCCAGAAAATGCATCACCAGAAGATGGAAAACTAGCTGCCCACCCACTATTGAGGATTTCTTGTCTTCAGTGAAAGATCTGGCAATCAAAGAAACTAGGACCAAAGAACTTAGAATCTATCCAAAGACATTTGTTAATAATCCTTGGACAAAAGTTTTAGCACTTACTGAGAATTTACAAATGGACGATAACTCTTTCTGAATTGATACTTATACTAAAGAACTTGTGTGTTTTAACTGTGATCTGCAGTTTTGCTTCAGGGCTATGTATATATTGTAAATAGTTTTGACATTGTTGTTAATAATTTGTCTTAGAATGAGAAGAGAATACTGTTTGTCATTTGTTTTTTTTTTTGGTTTTTTTTTTACTTTTCATGGAAAACATAACAAAATACTTTGAAGAAAAAAAAAAGAAGCTGAGAATTAAAATAGAAGGGGAAAAGAATGGAACAGGTTAGCAGCTTCAAGTAGGGGTAGTTGAGAAGGGAAGTCTGAATAAAGAGGTCAAAGGTAGAAGTAGAGGGGCTTCATCCAACTGGCACAGAATGCCAAAGAAGCTGAAAAGTAAGGTGTACAAAACAGTGGTGTGACCTGTACTAGTGTAAGGTACAGAAATCTGAGAAGTAGAGGCAGACCAACTGAGGAAACTAGAGGTGATGGAAATGAAATGCCTGAGACTGATGGTAGGATGCACACTGTGGGACAGATGAAGAAATGAGCATATAAGAGCAGAAGCCAAAAAAGCCCCAATTACACAGAAGATCAGAGAGAACAGATTACGGTGCAGAAAAACAGAAGACAATCTGGTGAAGAATATTTGGCACAGACAAGAGGGCAAGAAGAAATGAGGGCACCCAGCAAAGGTGTGGATGGATTGTGTGAGAGATCTGTGACAGTCGGGCATGAATGTCAAAGAAGGCAGGAGAGTGCCATTGAATGGAAGATGGTGACAGTTGATACAACAACCAGACCCCATGTAGAAAGTTGGAAAAGGGGGATTGATGATGGTGATGATGAGTTGCCCATGTCAGGGAAATGACTTTAGCTGCACTACCCAAAGAGACATTCAGAAGGATATGATTGTGCTTACTGTGCAATTGGCCAAGGTAGAAAATGCATTGGTCTTGACAGGAATTTTTCTATCATTCAGAATGATGCCAAAAACTCAAGACAAGGTAATTTGGCTTTAATAATTGGCTATGTAACAGATGTCATTATAGGGGGATCCAGTATCTGTCAGCTTAGAATAAAATGGCTGGCAAGACTTCTGTTTTTTTCAGAGAAATGTTTTACATCTCTTACCAAAACATTCAGACCCAAGCCTTTGCTACCCCTCATGGCCTTTTTCTAACACATAATCCATCTGTTGGATATTCCAGCCTATTAAATTCTAAAGTGGAATGTATTGAAGGGGTTCTACTCAACACCATGAGTCTAAAAAAAACTTGGAACACATTTACATGTTTGTAGTTAGATAGATATGGTTTCAGAACAATGGACATACTCCCTATCATGTTCTTCAGACTTAATGGTGGTTGTGGTAAAGTATTATTGGTAATGGATATATCACCTTATGACAAATTCCTCAGATCATCCAATTTGATCTGCAAGCTATCCAAATCACCTTAAACAAAATTAATTTTCACTTTGTAGCTAGCTATAGAACACATTCTGTGTCCACTTCTGTTCATGATAGCTATCCTAACACCTAATAAAATTCCAGTTAAACCCAACATCTTTCTACTGGAGTACTTAAGCCATCCATCAATAAACTAGTGACCTACACTGCCAGTGGTAATCATGTCCAGTGCTTTACTGACATTTTTAAAACTTGTGGGCACTTCACCTGCAAGTACCTCAGTGTTTAGCAATTTCTCAAAACAAACCTTAATGTACACTATGACCTCACTAAATTCTGCTATAATCCTCCGATGGATCCTACAGCTAAAGCAGCTGATTATGCCTCTAACTTCTACACCTGCTTAACTATTGATGAGGTAGTACCCTACCTGCATCAGATATGAGAATTTTAAAAACAAACCCCTGTGGCAGAAAACTTGCATACATAAATATAACGAAATAAATGAATTACTTAATGATTATGAGAAGTTTCGTTCTAATTAAGGGCACTTTAAGCACACTTTTAATGAACTTAAGAGAAACATTAAGAAGTTTGAAAATTAGTATGAACTTAAACTAGTAACTAAAACTAAATATAATGGCAAACCTTCCTTTAACTATTTCAGGAAATTAAGAACTAATGCCCAAAAATGCTCAAAAGTAGTCCACAATAATACTGCCTAATCTGACCAAGGAAAATAGCTGATATCAAAGCCGACACATTTAGATCAAATTTGACTCCACCCACAGTTATTGTTATTTCAAATTCCCAGTCAGGGCCATCCAGTTTAATTAGAATAGAACAATCTCAAAAGCTGAGAACACCTCATACATGCCCCCAAGTTAACATATCAGGATGCCTGATTATCAGCACCAAATATGGCCTATCTGAACCCATACTTAACCTCTTTAAGCCTCTCCTCTGGTTAATTCCTGAAACCTGAAAAATGGCCATCAACCATTACACAAGAGTGACCCAACCACATACCCTGGGAATTACAGATCCATTATTCTCATTAGCCTCATAAATAAAGTCATGGAACAGACCATCTCAGACCTCATAGGTTCATAGGTTCATACTAGGCTATCTGCCCTAGGGCATTTATAAGCCTAGCCAGAATGTGTTTGGCTTTCGCCACTCATTTTAAATTAATTTTGCTATGCCTTTTTTTGAGGTTAGTATACTGTGCCTCTGTCTAACAGTGACACAGAAGTGATAGCCGGGGTAAACCTACAATCTCCCATCCACTCATCAAGATTCCTCTTGAAGAGAGTCAATGTGGGACTCTGCCTAACCTGGACTGGGATTTTATTCCAGAGTGAAGGGAGCCTCTGGGTTATGAATCTGTCCCTCCAGCATGTCCTATTTATTTCAGTGCTGAGGTTCAAGTCTCTCCAGCGCGTAGCTCGATGGGATTTGGATTTTCTGAGGTGCAGCATGTCCATTAATTCCGGGTTGGACATGGCTTTATACGTCAGGCACAGATCGCCTCTGAGCAGGCGGTATGCCACTGAGTAGAGCTGGAGTTTTTTAACCGGGCAGCATATGGCATCTGTTTGAGCCCTTTGATCCTCTTGGTGAGGTACTTTTGGGGTCTTTCAAGTTGCTGCAGGTGTCTGGTAAGGTACATCCCAAAAGGGGCATTGTACTCAATTATGGGCCTGATGAGGGATGAGTAAAGAGGCGCGATGACCTCCCTGATCTAGATGTGAATCCCTTCATGATTAGGTGGGCTATATAAAATGTTTTTCTAACCACTTTGGCCACGTGGTTGTCAAATGAGAGATTGCTATCAACTTGGGTCCCCAGGTCCCTAATGACTTCTTCTGTACTTAATGGATTACCACCTATGTGGTAATTTGTGGGCACTTTGTTTTTGCCAAAGGGGATGACTATACACTTTTTGGCGTTTAGCTTGAGGCCATGGCTCTGGCACCAGTTGTCTGTTTCTATGAGGCCCTTTTGGAGGATGCTTGTGTCAGCTGGAGAGTTGATTATGGCACCCAGTTTGCAGTCATCTGCGAACTTGGTCAGCCACAGTCCTTCCGTGTTGGTCTGTACCACCGAGAAATATATACCGAACAAGAGAGGTCCCAGGACTGAGCCTTGTGGGACGCCACTTGTAACTGGTTTGGAGTCTGACATGGCTCCAGCAATTCTAACCATGTGGGTTCTGTCCTTGAGCCAGTTTGCAACCCATCTAGTGACATAGGGGTTTATATTTAAGCTGGTGAGCTTATCTATAATGCCCGAGTGGGGTATTGTATCGAAGGCTTTTGCGAGGTTCAGGTAGGCTGTGTGGACCACCTTCCCCTCGTCAATGGCCTTGGTGACGGTTTCAAAGAAATCGACCAGGTTTAAGAGGCAGGATCTGCCCTTAACAAAGCCAAACTGGGTAGGATCCAGTGTCTGTAGGTCCCCAATATCTTTATTTATGAGGTCCATGATGATCCTTTCCATAGCTTTGCAGACCAAGCTAGTCAGGCTTATGGGGCAATAGTTTCCAGGATCCGTTGAGGCACCACCTTTGTGGAGAGGGACCACTGTTGCTGTACGCCACTCTTTGGGTACATATCCTGTAGTAAGGCTAAGATTGAACAGTAGTTTTATGTTTGGGTTTAGCTCTTCTTGGAGTTCATGTAGGACGCAGCCGGGACACCATCTGGTCCCATTGATGCTGTGTTTTTGCTTTGGAGAGGCGGCTCTTACCTGAGCATCTGAGATGTCAGGGGCAGCACTCTGTTGGGATAGATATTTGCCCTTTTGGTGGGGAGAGGGGAGAAGTTTGCACTGAACCTGTCAGCTAGGATGTTGGCAATGTCTGTGGGCTCGATGTATTTTTGTCATTTTGGACTAATTCTGAGCATATCTGGGAATTCCCACCCAGGTTCCTAACATAACTAAAGAAAGCCTTGTGATTATCCTTAGTGTCCTGTGCAATTTTTCTCTCGAAGCTGGCCTTAGGCGATTTTATGAGTGCCCATAGTTTTTGCTAATACTGATCAGAGATGCCTTCCCTTTTGGGATTTTGCTCTATCATGTAGTAGCTTCCTCCTTCTATTGTATAGTTTGTTTATGGCTGGGGTCCACCAGACAGGACGTCTGCCTTTGGAGGATTGGGTCTTGGTTTTATTTGGGATTGCATGATCCATGCATTCCTGAAGGTGTTCATAGAATGCGTTTATAAAGGATTCTGCGGTCTGGGCGTATTTTCCACAGGCCCGGGGGCTTTGAAGGATTTTGCCTCGGTTTTGAGGCATGTGAAATTTGCTTTAGAGAAGTTTTTCACTGCGGTTTTCTGGGCAGGGGGTGGGGTCGGGATGTGAATATCCAGTGAGATTAGTTTATGGTCTGATCTTACCAGTGAGGGATACACTTCTGGTCTGGAGCATAGTGTCCCCATGTTGGTGGTGATCCGGTCCAGTATGTTTTCCCCTCTTGTGGGAGTGGTAACAAGTTGTTCCATAGCATTTGAGTTTATAAATTCTAGGAACCTTTGGGCTAGGGTGTTGGAGCTAGAGTAATGCTCCCAGTCTATGTTTGGGTAGTTGAAGTCGCCCAATATAATGGTGTTTGGAGAGACCTTCATACTTTCCAGTATTCTTAGGAAGGCCAAGTGGGGTTCCTGTGTTTGGGAGGGTGGTCTGTAGCAGGCTATAAACTGGAAGGCAGTTTTACCCACAGTTAGTTGCACATGGATAGTCTCTGATGCTTCCTGCTGTGCCACCAACCTGGAGGTGTGGGTATCTTTGACGAATATTGATACTCCCGCTCCTTTTGTGGTTCGGTCCAAGTTTTGGGGTCGAAAAGCATGGTATGAGGTATAACCTGGTAGTGCTGGGGTGCTCTCGGGAGCCTTGAACCAGGTTCCTGTTACTGCACAGATATCGATGTTCTCCATGCTCCATTAATATGAACACTGAAAAGTTGTTAACCCGGACTCCTTATTAATGTGACATCGTCAGAAGGAAGGTCCTGTCTCTTTAGCCTCATTAATTTCTTTGAAAAGCTGAATGGCAGTTATACAGTACATGCAACAAATATAGACCTGGCAAAGGTCTCTTATGCTATTTTGCATGGAGATACTACTGATAGACTTGTAAATTTGAATATAAATCCTTATGTTGTGCAGAAGATACCTAACTCGTTGTCTGTCGTGACCAGTGTGCCACTTCTGATAGCAAAACAAGTTATGAGTGGTGTACCACATGATTCAGTGCTAAGTCCTCCCATATTTGGCATCGCTTTCCCACATCTTCAGGCCAATACTCCTGGTCTACAGTTATTTAAGTTTGCAGATGAATATAACTTGGGTATTATTCACTCTTCCACTGACCCACAATTACCACAGGAATCAGATGTCACAGAGGAATACACCATACATTTTATTCTATGAAACAGTTAAGCACTTTCATCCTAATAACATTCAGACTTCTCCATAACTCTCAGAACTGACTCACAATTGCTTCTATGTGGGTTACACCACATTAACAATTGACACAAGGACAACATCTCAAATTAAATTTGAAAAAGTGTATTACAGTTCATTTTGGTAAAAGTTTCACACACCACAGAGGTGGCCTTTCAATCAAACACTGTCATCATTGTTCTAGATACTCTTTCTTGACGATTCCTCATTTTTTATCATGTCTCGTTAGTTCAGAAAGCTTTCTGTTTCATGTAATTTTCAAAGGTATCTCGCCTAGATCCAAAGTCTTAATTTCTCTAAATTTAGTTGCATTTAATCAGACACATTGAATATAATCTACCTTTTAGCATGCATTTGTTTAAACAGATCACTCCACTTGCGACACCTCAGAGGTTCTTGATAAAAGTGATTAGTGACCTCAAAGATCTTCGTTAAAAGGGCAGACTTTCAGCAGTCTCTCTCTGGACTCCATGGGGACAGGGGTCTAGCCTTTCAAGCCATGAAAAAGCCAACCCTATTTAACAGTCTAATCTTCCATAAAACAAATGGTTCCTTAAATATCTTGGTAAAGGTACTAAACCTTTCTCAACAGATACATAAGACACAATGGCATGTTAAATTCATATCCCAATGTATTCCCCCACCTCTAACAAACTTGCACTACAGATTAAGCACCGCAGTACCCCTGGCACCTTCAAAGTAAACCTAGATAACTGGATATGACACCTCATATTCTACTCTAATCTGTTTTATATTGCCCTCCTTGAGGAACCTTTGAATATTGGTGATTGACTTCTCATGGTCTGCAGACGGATTGCCTTGTACTTAACCATGAACATACAAACCTATTTCTTTGTGGTCTTGATGTGTAGTTAGGCTTCTAGGAGGTCCAAAAAGCACACCCAGTCTCATTCCTGAAGACACAGAAGGACGCACCATGACCATCTAGAATGTCTGTTTGGAGAAAAACTTGTTTAGGCCACTAAGATCATGTAACATCCTAAGGTCCATTTTCTTTTTTGGAACTGAAAAGAATCTGAAGGGAAAGCTAGACATTTTCAGATCAGGTGGGACCTCTTGGATACCTCATTTGCTGATAAAGGCTAAAACCGGTTTTCTTGTTGCATTCTTTTGATAGGGTAGAACATTTGGGCAATGGGAAAGAGGAGAAGAGGGATTTAGAAGGGAATCATGTAGCAGATGGATACTGCTGCCCAAGTCCGCCTATCTTGTGTGATGGCTATCCATGCAACCAAGCAGAATGACAGACAACCCCTTTACGGCTTTAGAGCGGGACAGTCAGGCAAGGCCTAAGGGATTAGACTGCTGTCCTACATCCCAAGGGAAGACCACAGACTCTCTAATGTTCCTGATCTGAAAGTTCATGTAGTTCAATATTTGGTTCCTCCTACATATGTGCTCCCTTTGCTGCTAAAGTTCACATTTGTACAATAACTGAAGCAGATGCTGTTTCCTGGAAAACATGCTCTGTGGAGTCTAACACCAGCAGATGTAATTGTCTTGCAGTCCTCTTCCACATTTTCCAATTTTTCCTAAATTTTGGTCCAAACATGGAAAAGATATGAAGTAATCTTAGCTACACATTAAACAACAAACAAACATTTTTAAAGAATGACAGTTTCTCGGAGTCAACCTCCAGTAACTTGACACAAAATGGGGATCTCGTACTGCTAAATCTGTTTGCCTGAACATTCTCGGAGCTTAACTAGTCACAAGGCTCTTCTAACACAGCAACAATTATACCTAAACCATTTATTCCAATATCACCCTAGCCTGGAGGCAGGAATCACCACATAAAATCAAATGCAACTCAGCAGCACAGTCTGATGAATTGAAAAGCTGAATTTAGGAATCAATAGCAAATTGTTTTAATGCATTTATTTCAACAGAATTTGTTACTGGGATACATTACATACTGCTGGGAATAAGCTACTTTTATCTCAATACCCAAAGTTATGTACACTTGAGACAGCCAATTACAGGCAGTTTGCCTTAAATGGAGTTTGGGGAAAGCATTTGAACAAACTTTAGCTAACAACTCCATTGTTGACAGTTGATAAATATCAGCAAAAGTTTGTGTCACTAAGCTGATAAACGTCTACAGTCCTGCTATCAAATCCATTTAACAGTGGGATACTGACTGATACAGCTTTCTTGGATCTGGCCAAGGCATTCAACTCTGCACCCTAATGGTCAATTATAATTAAGCTGATTTCCATGAAAGGGAATAATTACATAATTGCTGGGACAGACAGTTGGCTGACAGGTTATCTCTGTGTTTGAATTACAGAATTGGTTTCATCTTGTATGACACTGGACCTTTCATGTCAACATTTTTATGACAACCATGGTATAGGGCCCCAAAAGCTAGATCTGCAACTTTAGATACAATACAAAATTACCATGCTGATCAGTAATGCAAGTGAACAAGATAGTCTGAGCAAGTTCTTGACTGTGTGTTTTCATGGGCGAAAATCAACACTATACAGTAGTAAGAAAAGTAAAGAAATGCATTGAGGAAGCAACAATGTACAGCAGCCATATGCAACAGAACGCTAGCAGTCAGACAATGTTACACAGTTTAGAAACTCAGTCATTACAGAAGACAAAATACAGGACTTGAAAAATAGAAAGCATGAGTTAAGAACTGTTTAATCAGTATTAAAACAGTTTTTAAGGACGGCAACATCTAGAAAAACTAATCTTACGAATCCTCTACTAAAGATGCCGATAAGGGCAGAAACAGAATATTGTGCAGATTCTGTAACTATACTGTGGATGACATAGGCTGGAACAGATTCAGAATTTTTTTTCTGAATAAGCTTCTGCAGTGTTTTCTCTCCTACAATTCAGAAGCTTGGTAACATTGGTGATGCACTCCATTCACTATATGCTGCATAGAGCTGATACGATTTGGCAATACAAGTATTGACAGAATTAACAGTTATCCACCAAAGTGTGGATTCATTTCCTACAGTGGAACTTGCAAACAAGGAATAAAGCTTTAAATATTATTATTCAGAGGTATAATTCAAGGCTGAAGGGTAATGTCTTCTTGGCTAGACGAGCAAGAAGCTGAAATTAATTCCCAACAATGATTTAGTGTCATTAGGAAAGTTTAAATACCTGCTCAATGGTCTCTTTAAGGATGATGCATTCAACATGAGTTTTGGGACACATGCTCTTAAATAATATATTCTGAAGCTTCAAACCTGCTAGACATTACTTTGCAACCTTTCAGACTTTGAAATCCATTCAAGAGGATATTAAGGAAGGACAGCTTAGAACCTTCAGTAAAATCTATCAGTATCAGCCAAGCGTGATGATGCAGAGCTAAGCCGGCAGCTGCTACAACAGCTGTACCATCTGCACGTCATATGGCAGGATTTAAAACAGAAGACACAGCTGCCAGCTGTGACTGAAGTTTAGTCTTGAACTGTTCATTAGGCAAACTCCTCCAGCAGATAGAGCCAGCTCTGGTGACATGGAGAGATGAAGCCAAGATTATGGTCAAGGTGACCAGGGATTTATTAGCAGTTTGGACTACCAAAGGAAACATAAGAGGAGGACTCACATAACTATCTGGAGGGGTAGAAGGGCAGAGTTGGCTGCGTACTACATAAATCTTTGAGAAGAAGAGCTGGGATGCAAATACCCAATCAGAGGGTAGGGGTTAGGGTCTCCAAACCACTGATATCTGATGGCCTTCATAGGTTCATAGCTGTGAGTGGGAGTATTGGTATTCTTGGGAGTGTGCATTCAACTATGGATGACATTGTGGGTCTATATAACAATACATACCATATCTTCTCTCACCCAAGGATGGGGGTTAGGCCAATACAAATGATCTTGGACTCATAATGCTGGTGAGGGCGTAAAGCACTGTCATAGATATCTGAATGACAGCCTCCTTGGACAGCTCCTGAGTGAAATTTCCTGAGTAAGGGAATGAATGAACAAGGTGTGAATGGGTGGTAGCTTGATGTTTGGCAAGCACAGGGGACAAAAAGCAGTTAGTTAAAAAAAAAATAGGAAACTGGAAATATTTCATCACAAGCTCTTGCTGGAAGCATATCATTTGTGACAGCTTATAGCTCTCATTGTGAACATTAAATATTCTTAAATATGTATCCTAAATCTGTTCATCACTCTGGATTCCTTACAAGGATTCTACAGAGCAGGAGTCCTTTTAAGAGCATACATAGCAATAACAGAATCTGGTTTGGAAGACTGTCTGGTCTTCTTAGAGTATAAACTGCAATGTCAGTTTCTACTCATGCTGTCTTTATTGTAGGGTGGACCATTTTGCCCTGGAGGAGAACATCAGCTAAGAAGGTAGGAAGACAGTAAAGCTTTCTGTGGAGTTCTGTGGGGAAGGCATGGGTTATGTGAACCAAGCTGCTCTCTACTATATCATTTCAAGAATTTCCCCGAACTTAGGGTAATCTGGAGAGATAGCAGGGAATCAAAGTTCTCTCTATTGTAAGAGCCTGGGATTTGGAGACTGCAGTAGGAAGTCTAGATGCCTGCTTGTGCACCTGTCATTCCAACTTCGTCTAAGGGAAAGGTCAGAGGGAGAGAGGGAGAGGGAGAGAGAGAACAATACCTGTCCATATATGTCAGATTGATCTTGCAAGAGCATCAGTCCCCCTGTCCTGGTGTAGAGAAAGATGACTGGCCAAAGGAATAGACAGAAACCTCCCTCGGGTAAAATCAGTACTCTACATGAGTATTACCTTATGAAATCCTGGTACACTGTAAACAGCATGTGATTTTGTAATTACTAAGTAATTAACCTGGCTTGTGAACATTAAAAATAACTCTGGTTCTGCCTCATATTAAATAGCTTTGCTACTAATGCAAAAAAGCACCTACACATGTTTTTGCTATTAAATCATATACATTGGATTGCTGTTGTTGCCATCACATCAAAGTTCAGACTTTTTACTGAATTTGTTTGATCACCAAGTGTTTGGATTATGTATTGTGATTATCACTCTAAACCTATTGCACTCAACATGTCTTCCATGTACTTGCATTAGTTTTTCAATGTACATCATCTTATAATCATCTAAACTGCCTGGAAACATACATGCAGTGCTTATGTGTGTACATCATGAGACAAACTGGATCTGTATTCAGAACTGCTTTTCTAACTCATATGTTGCTTCTGATGAAACGGTCCATAAATCAGACCACGAAAAGGATATAGTTGGTGAAGCAGAATCAAATAATGGAGTCCACATGTTTATAGAATGCACTTTCATCAACCTGAATAGCACAAAATACAAAAATAGCATGGTACCTGTAAGTATATTGACTGCATCTCATATGAAAATCCAGTTGAGGAAGCATTATTATGAAAGAATGGACCAGTTGATATTTACAAATGAAGACAGAAAAACTGAGACAGTTGTTTCATGTCTGTGAAACTGAAAGCTATAATTTAATGAAAAGCCAAGCCAAGTGGAAATAGCACAAATGCATCTGAGCAAGCTTATTACTCAATCATTTTAATTATAAGCCAATTGTGGTTATAGAAACTGACACAAATTTCAGTCAGTCTACATCATACTACACAGATAAGTTGAAAAAATTGCCTAGAAATTGAAATGTGGAGAAACATTAGAATTGCTTTGACATGAGAATGCATGTAGAATAACCATATGCAAATATTATCAGAAAGCATCCAAATATCAAAAAATGTCTGAAATATTTCTTCAGCAGCAAAAGCAGCAAATAAAAATATATAGGAGTTGCAAGTTGACATCTGCCATCAGCATGAAATCAAGTTAAAGAACAGCACAGTATATAAAGGCATGGTCCAAAAAGTTTGAACTACAGCAGAGCTAAAATTAGCTACAAGTGCAATGACAAGTAGCACACAACTTCTCAATTTAAATTTCATTCATACATTTATTGTCTGACACCCATGATCAAGGAGAGGCTGAAAACAGTTCTGGCACTCAATGGACATAGGACACAGAATTAATAATAGTTAGGCCACCAGTACACTGCAGAATGTGTGTGTAAAGAAAATGAAAACACTGTCATCTGTGTTGGCATATCTGGCAGGAGATTTGTGTATATTCTCAGATTAACTTGTATGCCAACATGAATAATTGTGAAAATGTAAATACGTTTTTAAAATGTTGAGCATTTTCCTGTTTATACAAAATGTTTAAAGAATCTGTCAGGGTTTTGAGACATTTCTAATTGCACATGGTTGTGAGGGAGATTCTAAAGTACAAACTGTCTGTGGAGAATCAGCTGATCAGTAGGTGATGTCATTAGAATATTCCTGGTCACTATGTGATTATTTTAAAATAAGGTAGATGAGACTATTAACCTGGACAATAAGAGAGATTGCTAAAGTCAGTTGAATATTGGTTAATTAAGAATTGCAGTCCGTTACAGTGCTGTGCAGTGGATACCCAAAAAAAAGGACTCACCAAAAACTGTAAGCCTGCCTTTGCCTTGCTGTTATGTTTTAGATTAGATCAAGGACAGTATTCTCTAGTTTGATTAGGAAAGTTTAATTATTTAGATAGAGTTTTTTCTAAAATGATGGACTTCTATCTTACAGTTTAATTTTATATTTCTGGTGTTTATTGAAATTTACTGATTTACATTTTTTAATAATTGTTTTACTTTTTATTAAATGTTTTTCATTACTTTACATTGTGGCTGGACAACCAGTGTATTCTTTAGAGATTAGAGTGTGTTTGTACCTGCTTGATACTCCCTGGGTCACCTCAAGTGCCTGGCTGCTTCTGGTCAAAGCTATCATTTGTTTTGATATTTAATTTTTAATAACTGATCACCCTTTGAAGGGTGTGTAGACCTGTCTGACTCTGGTGGAAGCATTTACCATTTGTACTGGGGAGAAGACACAGCTGGAAATCTGTGTCAGGCTTCCCATAAGTGTTTCAGTGTGTGAGATTTGAATTTATTCTGAGTGCAAGTGTGTGAGTATGTGAGTATGTGAGTGAGTCAGAGGTCTTAAACTGGAACACACTGCTCTGAAGTGTATAATAAGGGATTACATTTGTGGTGGACAGAGGTATATAGCCGAGTCCTAGGAAAGAGTGTGTGTTCTTGTTGTGCTCTTAAGGGAAATTGTGGAATTTTTATCTTGTGTGCTCTGTGCTCTGGTGTTTTCCATGATGCTCCCACATTGGAGTCAGTAGTGAGGATTGAGGCTCCTTAATTACTGACCCATGTTTTAAGTGGGGGATGTCACATTATTCATGGCAGTCCAGTTGAATATTAACTGGACGTCACATTAGCAGTGACAGTCCGGTGGGATATTAACCAGTCATCACAGCATGTATTTACAAATGTCATACTAATATGCAATACAGTGATTCTGTCTTAGCACTGATGTGAATGGCATACCACAATGCATGCCTGTACAGACATTCATAGAAACAGTTTCCTGTAAACCACCTGTCATTACTGCGTTTCAGGGCTATGAATTATGGTAATTATGGTAATGATAAAAAGCATATTACATGCAGTGAGTATAATGCATTTATACAACTGCACACTATGCTTGTGAAAAGACATGTCTATGATCTCAGAATAATCACATGACTAGATTTATATCCAAAGGACCAGAGGGAGGGACTCCTCAGACCTTAGTAAGGGAGAAGATTCCTACAACCAATATTTGCTTGATACCAATATATTAAGCCATCTACCATAATGCAGGATAACCAAGTACTCTCCTCTACCTTGACCAACAGTAGATAAAAACTCTTCTGCTCTATATCAGCTGAAACACTGCCATTTGTTCCACTTCTTAACACTTTGCTCCCCAAGCTAATATAGGCAATGTCAGTGAGGTTCTTGACAAGCAATTTATAAGCCACAGAAATATTCAACTGAAATCTAGGTACACAATTCTGAAACATTTCTAAAACATGCTTCTCGACAGAGATTCAAACTGTGGGAGAAAAAGACAAGATCTAGTGGGATCAGTGGCTAATCATGCCTATGCAGGTGGTGCATGGTGCTGAGACATTTTTCAACACAGGGCATGTATGTGTGCCCTTCCCCTGGGATCTTCCATGATAATGGTATATGATTAGTACAGAGGTTGCACACAACTACAGTATCTATCTAGGATCGCTCCTGATATCAGATTGTACTCTTTTTAACAAAATTATTCCTGTTAATGTACACAGTAAGCATCTTGAACAGTTAACAATGCTAATGTCTGAATACAATTTCTATTTCTCTTTGGGACTGCCAGATATCTGTTCTGTACAGCTGTACAGATTTTACATGCATAGATGTAAAAAAAAAAATTGCATTAGGCAGTTTTCCAGTAACATAGTGCTTCTACAGAGCAGTGTTCAGGACAGCCACAAAAATGAAAACAAATTTTGCAAGTGAGCATAGTTCAAATGAAAGAACAATATTAAGTAGCATTCTGTAGTTACTTAAGATTGGCATCATTAAAAAGTGCAAAGTGAAGCAAAGGATGAAAAAGCATCAGGAAAAAAGTGTTTACTTCTTTATCTTATTGAAAACAGAAATACCAGAACAATTGCTTGTAGAGGCTATAGACTCTAGCACCAAATCTCCAGTGAGTTCTTTAGTCAGCTTTAAACATTTTGTTTTCATCATCATCAACTGTATCCATTTTCCAAATGTTCTGCATGAAAATTATGCACTAACTGATAAGAGAGTATGCCATTGCAAAAATAAGGAATATAAGAGAAATCAAAACTGTCAAAGTACATTTTTGAGTTGGGTCAATTAAAATGTTTCTAACTTGCTATCTTGAGGATAAAATATCACACAGCTCTGAATCATAAGAGTTTTCTTCTACCATAAGCATATGCGCTAAACTTGGTTCACATTTTTACTTTAGGGAAAAGTGGGTTAATGCAAAGGTTCTAAAAAGCCGTATTAAAAGACCACTATGACCATAAAGTGAAAACATTTATATCTTTTCTTATCCTGACATTTATACTATAGTAACCCCCTTGCGGCACTACAGAGTAGCCATTACTACTTTTTATTTTGATTCAATTCAAAATGCCTTGATAGGGGTGAACATGCTGATGTAATTGTGCTGTCTGCAAGCCTTTCTCCCACAACACAATTGTCATCCCCAAAAGATGACCTTGCAGTGCTCTACCCTTTAACACAATATCCTCTTTCCATTAACTTAAAATGCCATAATCATAATTATTTACTTTCATAATCCGTGGATAATGTGTCAGTAATTTTCTTCTACTGATGCACACTAGTTTGTGTTTTAAACATACCATAATGACCATTAAGTAGATTTTTTTCAACGTCCGGTATCAGTGACAGTGGTATTATACTTCTTCACACTTGCTGTCCGGTACTATGCAATACCAATTCCCATACACAGAAAAGTTTATGGCACATGTGGGAGAAAAAGTAAAACAGGAGTACAAACTTCCTGCTATGTGGGATTTTCCTGGGGCAAAATTCTTTAAAATTACATGGATAATATGATGCAATAGCTATGGTTAACAGATTCTTAAAAAAATATTGAGAGATATCATGTAAATGTGAAATGTCATGCAATGCGTAAGCTGCACTGGATCATAGAAAGTTACTAGGCTAATGGCCCTATAGCCCTTACAAGCATAGCCATATTTATCCCACATTGCCCCAACTGTTGCTGGTTAGGTGAGTGAAGTTCGTAGAGGTAAGGGTCTATGGTAGTTAATAACAACTTCCTCTGTTCAATTGGGACAGGTGGGACATGACAGAGAGGTCACAGAATGGCATGAACAGTTAAGTCAAGTTTAGTTTATTTTGATTTATTAAGATGTCTGTGTTTTTTCAGTTCCCTGAGATATCTTTGCTCTAGGCGTTGCTTAATTCCCACTTACTGCAGCAGCATATAAAAGCTAAAAAGAGATATTACTGATTATTCGTTAATGCCAAGGATAGACAATAATATGTAATCATTATTTAAATGATCATTTTATTTTTAACAGTTGCACATATGTACAAATAGGTTCATAGGTAAATACTAGTCTAGTTCAGGCCATTTTAAGCCTAGAGAGTTTCCCTCTTTATGCTTGAATTAACGTACCCCATTTGGTTAAAGATTGGCCTTACCCTTCTCATGGTTGGTAATTATATATTATCCCTAATGAGAATAACTGGGATCATACCATATATAATGTGAGGGCCTCCATGCATGGGCTAAAATATTTAGGAGCTGCATCTGTCTATCAGTAGTACAGGGGGCAGTCCTGGGGTAAATTTTCTGTTTCCCATCCATAGATCCAAGTTCTGCTTGAATATGGACAGGGATGAACTTTAAGTGGACAGGGAGTCTGTTCCATAGCAGCAGTATCCTCTGTAAGATAAGCCTTTCCTCCAAACCATTCTGTTGAAGTCCCAGAATAGATTTAGATTCCTAGACAGAGTATTTCTGATGCCATTTGACTTGCTGATGTGCACTAAATCCATCAGTATTAGATCAAAGAATGCCTTGTATGTGCCAGACACAGGTCACCTCTTAGCAGCATGTAGGATGCCAATTATGGTGTCAGGGCTTTGAGTCGGTCCACATTGGACATGCTGTTTAGGCCTAGCACACCTTTAGTAAAGCATCTGAATGGGTGTTCCAGTTGCTGCATGTGCCAGACAAATACATGCTAAAGGGGACATTAAATTCATCGACTGGCCTAATGATATTCTATTGTATCATATTGTATCATATTAATATAACAACACTTAAGTTAATATGCTTCACAATGAAATGTACACCCTATGACACTGACAAGACCAATCTGGAAAGACAAAAATATACTTAGGGTGCAACAAACCCTTTGCAATCCAGACCCATTTGGATAATGAAGCTCATATGTTGCTTCCTCTTACTATTAAACCTTCTGTGTTAATGACTTACAAACTAAATGCATGGACTCCATTACGTTAACCCTACTTGCAGGTTAGTAAAAGCTAAATATGATAACCTGGCTAACTGCTCTGTGTAGTTATGTTACTGTAATTAATTTTGAGTCTGTAATTTTCATATGCCTCACACCTCAAAACAGGCTAGTAGATTCACACTTGAATTTCAAAGCTTGTGCACTAAGATGTAATATTCTTTTTTAAGCTGCTTTACAGAAAGAAGCACAGTCCTGGAGAGGTCACTGACTGTACTTCACATCTTGTGTTTTGTTTTTAAGGTTTAAACACAACAGGTACATATATGCAAATCTGGGACAAATTTCCAAATGGAGTGCTATGAAGAAAACATCTGCTGTAAATTATGCACATTTTCACAAAACGTCACTTCTACATGTGCTACAGGTGTCTGGCAAAGGATGAATGATGCACTGGGAAACACATAGGTTCATAGGTGTGTACTAGGCTAATGGCCCTGGAGTCTTTACAAGCCTAGCCCATATGATTACCCTGGCATCGTGCCACCCGACCTTAGTTCCCAGTGCCTCTGTCAAATAGAGCCACTGGAGTGAACCTGGGGTGAATTTTCTATTTCCCATCCACTCATCAAGAGTTCTCTTGAAGAGGGCCAGTGAGGCACTCTGCTTGACATGTATGGGAAGTCTATTCCATAGCATGGGTAGTCTCTGGGTTATGAACCTGTCCCTCCAGCTTGTTCTGTTGATTGTGGTAATGAGGTTGAGGTCTCTGGAGCATGTAGTGCGGAGGGATTGAGATTTCTTTATATGTAGCATTTCTAACAGAACTGGGTCAGACATGGCTTTGTAAGTCAAGCAGTGATCATCTCTATGTAGGTGATATGAGACAGAGAATAGTTGGGAGTTTTTTGAGTCTGTCCATACAGGACAAGTGTTTAAGGCCTAAGATCCTCTTTGCGAGATATTTTTGTGGCCTCTCCAGTTGTTGTAGGTGTCTAGTGAGGTACATGCCAAATGGGACATTATACTCAATGATTGACCTAATGAGAGAAGAGTAGAGGGAGACAATGACCTCTTTCATCCTGGAGGCAAAACCCTTAGTAATGAGATGTGCCACATAGAAGGACTTTCTGACCACAGTGGCAATGTGGTGGTCAAAAGAGAAGCTGCTGTCAACCTGTGATCCCAGATCTCTTATGACGCCTTCTGTGTTCAGTGGACTACCATCGATGTGGTAATTCATGGGAACCAGGTTTTTCCCAAAGGGGATGACGACATTTTTTGGCAGTGAGCTTAAGGCCATAGTTCTGACACCAGTCATTTGTCTCACTGAGGCCTTTCTGTAGGAGGTCAACATCACTTGGGGAGTGAATTATGGCTCCCAACTTGCAATCTGCGAACTTTGCTAGCCAGAGTCCCTTCGTGTTTGACCTGGACTTCAGAGAAGTAGATACCAAACAGGAAAAGACCCAGGACTGAACCCTGTGGGACTCCACTCATGACTGGTCGACAATCTGACTTGGAGTCAGCTACTTTCACACTGTGGGTTCTATCTGTGAGTCAGTTTGCAACCCAGCTAGTGATATAGGGGTTGATGCCTAGCTTAGTGAGTTTTTCTATGATTCCTGAATGGAGAATGGTCTCAAAGGCCTTGGCCAGATCAAGGTAGACTGCATGAACCACCATGCCTTCATCCACAGTTCCGGTGACTGACTCAAAGAAGTCGATCAGGTTGAGCAGCCATGATCTACCCTTCACAAAACCAAACTGTGTGGGATCCAGAGTTTGGTGGTTCCCTATATCTTTATTTATTAGGTCCATGATGATGCATTCCATAGCTTTGCATATCAGACTTGTCAGGCTAATGGGGTGATAGTTCCCAGGGTCTGTAGTCGCTCCTCCTTTGTGGAGAGGGGTGACTGTAGCAGTGCACCATTCGGTAGGGACAAAGCCTGAGGTGTGACTGATTGAAAAGGGCACACAGGTGAGGTGCCAGTTCACTCTGTATTTCATGTAGAACCCAGCCAGGGATATTATCAGGTCCCATAGAAGCTGTATTCTTGGCCTTGAACAGTGCTATTTTACCCTGTGCAACAGTAATACTGGGTGCCTGGCAATCTACTGGTATTGTGATTGTTCCTTTGGTGGGGGAGAGAGGGGTAAAGTTGGCATTGAATCTGTTGGCCAGTATATTGGCAATATCTGTTGGCTCTGTATAGGAGGTGCCATTGAGCAACAGCTCCAAGCAAATCTGGGTATTGCCGTGGAGATTCTTTACATAACTATAGAAGGCCTTGTGGTTGTCTTTACTATCTGCTGCAATTCTGTTTTCATAGCTAGCTTTAGAGGATTTGATGAGGGATCTCAACTTTTTGTTGAGGCTGATAAAGGGAGTTTTTCCAGTCTTGGGACTTCACCTTATTTCTCATCAGTTTCCTCCTCCTGTTGTAGAGTTTGTTTATGGCAGGGGACCACCAGATTGGCTTCCTTTTTTTGGAGGAGAGCATATTGGTTCTATTGGGTATGGAGAGATCCATGCATTTGTGTATGTGTTCGTACAGGTCCTTAGTGTATGATTCGGCAGTCATGCAGCTGTTCTCCAATTGCATGGGTGCCATGAAGTTAGCCACCTCTGTTTTTAGGAGCCCAAAGTTAGCTTGGAGAAGTTTGTCATGGTGGTTACCTTTGCGGGGGGTGGGAGGGATGTGGATTTGCAAGATGATTAGTTTGCGGTCGGATCTAACCAGGGAGGAGTTGACTATTTGTACAGAGCAACGGTCACCCATGTTAGTAATGACCAGGTCAAGGATGTTCCTACCTCTAGTGGGTCCAGGGCATTGGAATTAATGAATTCCAGGAAACGTTGGGCAAGTGTATTAACACATGAGTAGTTTTCCCAGTTAATGGAGGGGTAGTTCAAGTCGCCCAGTATGAGAGTGTTAGGTTGGACCCTAATATTCTCCAGGACACTTAGGAACATGGCATGTGAGTCTTGGGTCATGGTTAGGGACCTATAGCAGGCTATGACCTGAATCGCTGTCTTACCCAATGTTAGCTGCACCTAAAGTATCTCTGAGGTGTCAAGTTGGGCTACCAGTCTGGAGGTGTGCGCATCCTTTATGAATATGGAAATATCACTGCCTTTGGAGCTTCGGTCCAAGTTCTGGGGCCGAAAGGTATGGAATGAGTTATAGCCTGGTAGTGTAAGGGTGCTATCTGCTGCCTTGAACCAGGTCTCTGTTACAGCACAAATGTCGATGTTCTTCATTTTAAGGATACAAAGGTATGGCAAAAGAAATCAGTTCTTCTAGAAGGGTGAGGGGGAAACGTCAAAAAAATTCCATCACTACAAAAATAAGCTGTATGGAAATCCACAGAAACAAAAAGAGAGGCTACAGTCTTAGCAGGTCCAGACAAAGGGCACAAGCTAAACACAGCAGCAAAGCATGCTGAAATTAATGAAATAGAGCACCTATTCTTATTTAACCTTTTTATTTTTACCAGTTTTGTTCCCACACTCAAAGACAGTGGGTGTCATGCTTCTAACTGACCATAGCAAACTCCTTAAGTATATTAACTGTGAAGTAAACAATTTCTGCCTCTCCAGAGAGAGTCAAGATTATACCAGTGAATCAAAACTACCAAGGTAGAGGCTTACCTCCAATCTGAGACATATCCAAAATGGATTAATAAACCAGGGAGCCTTTATATGATGGTGTCTGCATAACAAACTGGTTAGAACAGTCCGTCGCTTTGGGATAACCTGAAAAGAACACAATGTGATAAATGTAAAACTGGCATATAACCTTAAAAAAGTACATGCAAAGTTCAAAACTGTAACAACTTGTGCTTTAATGTTATAGAAGCGCACAGCAATTTAAGTGGGTTAAGCTAGTGCACCTATAGCTGGACAGAATAACAAAAGTGGGAAAGAATTATGTTGCAGATGGACTTGTGATCCATTGGTATGACCATAAGGAAACTATTTTTGGAACAGATACAATAACTAGCCAGCAGTATTACTTAGCAAGAACCAACAGCAGTCAAAATACTACAAATGAAACACACTGCTCCAGGTATTAAAAACATCCAAAAAGTTAAGATGCATGTGTTTTTTCACTTGCTTGAGATATCTTTGTACTGATGTGGTAAAAAGCACATCTGTACAAAGAAGTAAAAACTATTAATGGAGTACTCCATGAAACACTGAGACAAGTTAGTACCTGACTTCTGTTTCTAATTAACTGGGTGATAATCAACTACAGAATCAACAGTGAGCAATCAGAAACATTTCCTTCAGAAAAAAATGCTTATGAAGAGAAGCTATATAATCAAAATTAAAAATCTGATTCTCTGTGGATTGCTGTCATTTTAATTGCAAACATTTCTGCTCATTCAGCATGGGCACCAAGAGTGATTTGTCATAGAAGACCCTGAATCTGCTAAAGTTGCTGCCCCACTATAACTTTATGAATTGCCTACTATCTGTAAAAAATTAAGTTATTAATCCCTGCAGCACCAGGGCCCTTTCAGACCACCCTTATCTTAATTGCTGCTTAATTGTAGAATCCAGCTACACTAGGTTAAATTAATGCAAGCCAAATACTCCATACTATGCAGAGTAAGTGCCTTAGAAGGATACTCATTTAATTCCATTCTTATCCTAGCCTCTGTGGTGGTTAAACACAGCTCACATACACAAATGATTTTTTGCTTCTCCGTCAGCAATCACTGTTGGTCAGAACATTCCATGCCTTCGTGTCACCATACTGTGAATAGAAATCTGACGCTTCGCATTTAGTACTCAATTCACCCATCTGGCCATCCAAGTCAAGGCTGCAAAAGCAGGAGGCAGATGTATTGTCTTTATATTACAGTATGAGTGTCCATGATGAAAGCAAAAAAAAGACATATTAGAGCTTTATTCTAAAGCCAGAAAACATCTGCTTGTACCTGGAAGCAAACCTGCACCAGTTTTGCACAGACGTATAAACAAAGCATGACAAGAAAATGTCTCAAAAAACATTCTTCAAATGTAGGTCATTAACGTGACACATTTATTCCAGGTAATACTGTCATGTGAAAAGTAATTGTAAATGTTTGAGACGATAAATGTTGCAGTACTGCTCCTCGGGTCTTCCTATCATGCAGAAGCCCATGAACAGCCTGATTTCCAAAGTCTTTTCATCCTCCCTAGCTAACGGACATCTGATGGTATAAGAGGGGCATCAGTCGGTGCCATTTCTAAGCAGCAGTCTGATGCCTGAGGACAGCACTACCTTTCCAGATGTCACCAAAACCTTTCTTGGATAATGGAAGAGGATGGGCCAGGTATGTGTAAGCAGAAACAGCAGGGAATGATGAAGAATATGGCTACCCAAATAATGTGCTTTCTTCATCCCTCCTCCCTACCCTACCTCCCCAAATGGAGGAAGATAGGAGAGGCCAGCAGACTGAGGGGCAGGAGGGAGGGAGTTTGTACTGCAACACTGATCTTTTCTAACATCTACAATTATTGTAAGTTTGACACAACTGCACGATGTTCTTCACAGACAGTTCTATAGTATCGATCCTTGGGAGGACTCCCAAAGCTATTAGTGGGGGCTTTTGTTGGTCCCTGGGAGAGCAGGTTTTGTAGAACAGCAGTTGCAAACCCTGCACTAGCTCTGGAGGCATTGGTTGAATTGTAGTGTCTGGTAAAAGTGTAGACAAATGTCTATGTTGCAGCTTCCAGGATAGCCTGTGTAAGGAACACCTTTGGGGAAGGCAGTGATGACTGCACTGTGTCTGGTGGAATGTGCCTGACATAGGTTGGTACTGGCTTACTGTGGTGAGCATAGCAGAAAGTGATGCAGATGGCTAACCATTTAGAGGTAGTCTGTAGATGGGTCTAGCTTATTTTTCTTCTGCAAAGGCCACCAGTAGTTGGTCTGATCTGTAAGGGAATTTTATCCTAAGTAATATCTGACCTGATAGTATACTTCCAGAGAATACAAGATTTGTTCTGCCTTATTCTTTGCGTTAGGAAAGAACACTGGTAAAGGAACAGTTTGGTTCAAGGAAAGCTTTGACACTACTTTAGGCAGAAAGGACAGATTAGTTCTAAGGCTAACCCTGTTCCTATACACAGTGAATGCTTCCTTGAATATCCAAGCTTGTAGTTCTGAGACCTGCCTGGTTGATGTTTAGTTATGAATAGGATGATCTTCCAAATGAGCATCTTTAAAGAAGCAGATGCTGCTGGCTCAAAAGGTGGCAAAGTTAACTTCTATAAAGCATTGTTTAAGTCCTAGGCAGGGACTCTAAGGTGAATGACCCCTTTCAGAAAAATCTTCATATAGGAGTGGGAATAAATAGGAGTGGAGCAGGAAAGGCAAGCAGCGATAGCTGAAGTGTGAACTTTAATACTGGAGTAAGAGTGTCCTTGGTGGAATAAACACAACAGGTATTGTAACAGAAGGTTTATGTCTGCATGTGGTGAGTCAATGTTTTTGTTCTTGCACCATAGGGAAAACCTTTTCCATATGAATAAAGTATGATTTTTCTGGTAGTTGGTTTTTGAGCCTCTCTCAGGATAGACAGCACTTCTGTAGAAAAGACTGAATTATACAGGATCAGGAACCAATCCTCCAAGCTACTAGTCTGGGTGTCGTCAGGTGATGATGAATGAGAGATGCTTTTAAGCTGAATAAATAGGTCTAGCACTTGTAGCAGGATGAAAAATCTTCCTTCACTCAGGGCCCAGAGTACGGACAACCAGTGTTGTCTTGATCAGAAAGGGGCCATGAGAATCATGCTCAGCTTGTTTGACCTCATCTTTATCATTACAATGGATATCAGAGTAAAGGGTGGGAAGGCATAAAGGAAGAGACCTGTCCATGATGGGTTGCTGACCAAAATCTTGTTGGCAAATAGGTCTATGCTAGGGGGCTCCAATAAATGGGTGAGGTCCAGGAAGATCTCCTGTCTTAATATCCATTCATTGGGGGTCTAAAATGTCTCTGCTCAATGAATCTGCTAAAATGTTGTTCCGGACTATGATGTAGGATGTTAATCAGAGTCATTTGCGATTGTTGTGCCAAGAGTCAAATCTTTATTGCTAGACTGCAGAGGGGGAAGGATTGAGTTCTCCATTGTTCATTGATGTGCCACATAATCATGGTTTTGTCAATCCAAATCTGCAAGGTGCCTGGGGATAGATAACTCTGAAAGGCTTTCATAGCAAGAAAGACTGCCAGCAATTCTTTTGATTTATATGAAGTTTTCTTTAGTCTGGGGTCCAGATCACCTGCACATTCAAGAGGCCCAAGTGTGCTCTCAGTGCTACCTCAGAAGTGTCTGTGGTGATGGTCTTGTCTATATCTGGCATGAAAACACTTTACAGGGATTCAACTTGATGGTGTCTTTCCACCAAAGTTGTTCTCATTTCTGGCATGGTAAAAGAAGCACCCAGGTTGCCAGGGATTGACAGTCTTACAGTGGATATAAAAAGTGTACACACCCCTGTTAAAATGTCAAGTTTCTGCAATATAAAAAAATGAGACCACAATAAATCATTTCAAAACTTTTCCCACCTTTAATGTGATCTATAACCTGCACAATTCAACTGAAAAACAAACAAATCTGTTAGGGAAAAAAATAACGTACATCTTCTTCAGTGTGCTATAACTGGAGATAGACATTTGGTGAATATTCTGGGACTAGTGGACAAACTAAATGAACAGACTTGGTAGTGGGAACCTGCTGCTATAAAATGAAGGCATCTTATGTGTTTTTTTGCTATAAGAACATGAAGATAGGCATCTTTTAGGTCAACTATAACAACGTATGTTCCTGGAAAGATCATGGGCAGCAGTTTCTGTAGGGTAAGCATCCTCAATTTGGAAATGGTTAGGAACTTGTTTAACTTGGAGAGGACTAAAATTGGTCTCCAAGTACATTCCATTCTTAGTACTAGAAAAAGTAGAAACCTGTTGCCTCCTCCCCTGAAGGAACTGGTTGGATGCAAAAGCTCTAGTAAGATGGATGGAAGGAAAGATTTCTGGCCCTTTGGAGCCTTCAGTATCCCTAGGAAGGGAGGTCACACTCTGAAAAGGATGAAGTAACTTTTTCTATGATTCCTAATACCCACAGGTCTGAAGTGATGTTCCACTGGTGCAGAAAGGAAGAGAAACTTCCTGCTAGGGGAATGGAAGTGGGGATGGAGCTGTGGATAGTCAAAGCTGTTCTCTTTGGTGGGGGGGGGGGTTGTAGAATCTTTGGGACCCCCAGGCCTGAGATGTTGCTCAGGTTGATATCTTCTGGATGGTCTTGGTCTTTACAATAGGGGACACCTACCCTTATCTTGCCTGGGTGAAAAAGGCCAAGATTTGGAAGGGTAATTTCTATTATATCTATGGGTTGGGGACAAACAAAATTCATTTTTAGTCTTTGTTTTCCTTTTCCTTTCTTGTCCGGTTTCTTGAAAACCTTCATTGCAGTAGGCCAAAGAAAGAATACTTTATGCAGTGGGGTGTTCAAAAGTTCATTCTTTACTTGGTCAGAAGTGGCTGTGTCCTTAACCAAGCATGCCTCCTGTAGAATTATGGAATAACAACCTTCTCCCTCAGTATCCAATGTTCGGACATCAGAAGCTGAGGCCTGCTGAATGGCCTCAGACCCGAATGAAGTAGAAGTTGGTGAGAGTAAAGTTGAATGGCCTTCTACCATGAAGGCTTCCAGAGAGGTCATGTCACTGGACTCAGGCATGGATATCACTGGACTTGGGGCCTGCAAAAGCCTCTCACCAGAGTCATGAGTTGACTTACTTGCAGACACAGAATGATCAACTTCCGCAAATTCCTTTTTCCTTAAGACTTTTTATCTTTTCATTTCTTAGGCAAAGGAGCAGCTGAAGCAGAGGAGGGCAGAGAGGTGGCATGGAGTAGTGCAGAGGATTCCATGTGTGCTTTAAGGATGTCAGCCCTACACTTAAAGATTTTAGCTCTTAACCTAATACTAGCCTGACAACTAGAAATGTTGTGCTGAGTCCTCAAGCAAAACAGACAAAAATAATGAAAATCTTTATGCAGGATTTGCTTCCCACACTTCAAGCAGCTATTAATTTTTTTGAACATTAATCAGAAAAAAGAATTCCCAATGTAGTTCTTATCTGAAAATTGTTTGTTGAAAACTCTGAAGAAAACAAACCAGCTGATGAACTGTAAGAATTAGGTAAATGTAGCAATACATCAGCCTGCAATGCTAGAAAGAACCGAAGATTGTGCCAAAAGATGTCCCTCTTATACCCTGATGTTAGAACATTGATCACTGGATGTTCATTGGCTAGGCATGATGGAAAAGTCTCTGGAAATCAGGCCTGTGGTGGGCTTCTGCATGGCAGAAAAACCCAAGGATCCGTACTGCAACACTGAGTAAGAACATCATCTCACATGCGACTGGTCAGAGTGCTGCAAAATAAGCTAAGTATTTTTCATTGTATACAGAATATTAGCAATGCAGGCTGATTAGTGATCTACATGATGGGTCTGAACTATACTGATAATAACAAGGAAGACAAATCTACATATAATCTGCCAGCTTCAACTGACTTATCAGGTTATCTTAACCCTATTTATGTATAGCCGAGAGTCACTCTTTGTGCGACTGTGCATTTTGTATAAACGAGAACGTGGAGTACTGAGCAGCTGCAGCAGCAATGAGCACTTCCCCAGTGCCCACCTATTATCAGAACACAAAACAACTGCAGTCTGGCCTGTAACTAAGAACTTGGAAACACTTTGCATCAGTGAGAGAAGGGGGCAAGACAGAGTTTTTCACTGCAGTTCAGTGTTTATCACATCTTCAGATTTACTGGCAGGAGTATCAGTATCTGTCAGAGATATTATCACCTCAGCATGGATCCCTTGAGAAACCACATTTGAACTCCTAGATGTCCATACCACCCTAAGCAAGATTAATTACCATTTTACAGTTAGCTATAAAACATCTTTAAAGCACCCTTTTGAGTATGATAGCTATTTTAACACTTTTGCTGAAATTCCCATTAAACCAAACACCTTTCTACTGGGAGACTTGGACTATCCATCAATAAAATGGATGACCTACACTGCCAATGTTCAGCATACTCAATGCATCCTTGACATTACAAATGCTAACACTTTTGTTCAAGTATTTAACAATAATACTTAGGGGCCCCAATATACTTGATTTTGTTTTCCCAGAAATGACAAATTCTTCAACATCTTTTATGTATCATCCTCCCTTGTTAAATCAGACCATAAATCATTGACCTTTTCCATTAAAATGCATGGTACTTCCCTTGTAATTATCTCTGTGTTTAGGGACTTGTCAAAAGCAAAGCTTTTCCAGTTACACAGCTGGTTTGGCTTAGTGGTGTGTTGCTCTGATTGCAGTGCACAGGGTCCTGGGTGCAAGACTTGGCAGTGATACCTTTGGATGGCACAGTGATATAGCGATAGCATTATCACCTCACAGCAATTGGTTCTCTGGTTTGATTCTTGGCTGGGGTGTCTTCTGTGTGGAGTCTGCATGTCCTCCCTGCGTTGGTGTGGGCTTCCTCTGACATGCATCTAGAGGTTTCTCCCCAGGCCTCCACTGGAAATCGGCTTCCAGGTATACAAATGTTAAATAAATAAATAATAAATAATATTTGATGACTTAAATAAATGCTGATATAATCCTCCTTTAATGGGATCCTGTTATTAAAGTTGTACCTAGGCCTTTTTACTTTTAATCCCATGTAAATTGCATTGATAAGGCAGTCCCATTCCTGCACCAAATATAATGAGAAATTTGAAAGCAAACCCTTATGGTGGACAAACTATAAAAATAAACTATACGCCAACAGAAATTAATTATTTAATGCCTATAAGAGGTCTCATTCTAACTTCCCAAAGACCACACATTAGTAAGTTAGCAAAGAGCTTAAGGTTACCATTAAGAAGCTCAAAGCTATGTATAAACTTAAAATAGCCATTAAGACCAAAAAACAACTACAAATATTTCTTTAACGGTCAGCAAGTTAAGAACTAACACTAAACAATGTTCATAGCTAGTAAGCAATAATACTGCTGATTCTGATCTAAATAATGAGCTGGCTAATATCCTGTTTGAAATATTTTAGTCCACCCACAGTTATAGCAGTTCCACAGTCCAAGCTACCCAAATAAGTAAGTCCTTTCAGCCATCTCAAAAGTTAAGAACACCTAGCTACCTGATTATTAATATCAAATATGGCTCATCTGAACCCCTTATTTAGCCCGTTTAATCTCATTCTCTCCATTGGGTACATTCCTGAAACCTGGAGAGCAACAATTATATTGCAGTTACACAATGGTGGCTCAAACAAGGACCATGGAGACTACAGACCCATTAGCTTCACTAGCCTTGTATGAAAAGCTATGGAGTGTATTACCTCAGACCTCACTAATCCAGATATTGAAAATCTCTTAACTCTGAATCATCAACAATTTGTTTATGTCAAAGTAAGGTCCTACATTTTTATCATCATTAATTTCTTCAAAAATGCCACCAAAGCAGTGGATGGTTGTTATGCAGTCAATACAGCATACCTGGACCTGGACAAGGACTTTGACATAATTCCACATGGAGGCATTATTGACAGGCTCCTAAAATTTGAAAATAAATTGTACAATTGTGAAAGAACTTACCATAACAGTAGATGACCTTCTGATCACTGTGACAGTATTCCAAACAGATACATTTTCATCTCTGATGTCTGCTTGGGTTGCAAATGTTTCAACCTCCCAGCAGCATATGATCAGTGTACAACCTTATCTCAAGGGTAAGGGTATATAAAGTGGATATAGGAGCATAAATCCTCAGACTATCTCCAAACCAGCGGCCTAAAGATATCTGAGAGGAGGAGAAGAAAGGGCCATATCAGGCCTAGTGTCTGTCAGAAAGGACAGCAAAGAAAATGAAGAAAGGAAAATGGGAAGAAAGGGGGAAGGAGGTTAGGAAGGAATACTGCAACAGTGATCAGTAGGACATCTACTATTATAGTGAGTTCTTACACAACTATACTTTATCCGGACTGAACCATTGATACAGTATTCCAAGCAGAAGGGTAATTCACAAAGCTTAAGGGAAGAGAAGGGAGGATGTCTGAGAATGGCAAGAACTATCCAAGAGTCAATAAAGGAATGACCTAAGGAAATCTACCCCAGACCTGGAAAAGGTATTAATTCTGTAGTGTTTTGTGAAAGTGTGCACAGAACACCAGGTAGCAGCTTCCAGGATGGTCCTGGAATCTTCCCCTTTGTAGAAAGCCCCAGAAGAGGTTATTGCTCTAGCAGAGCGAGCTTGTGGGAAAGAGGGCAAGGATTTGCCTTGGTGTAAGTAACAAGAGTAATTGGGTTGGGAGGGTGGCCTAATGGTTAAGGTGTTTGCCTTACAAACACAAGGTGCAGGGTTTGAGTCTCACAAGGGATAATTGGATAGGCTTAAAATGGCCTGCAAGGGTAGTTAGCCTAGTACTAACCTATGAACCTGTCTATCTAAAATGGACTTGGAAATAGTTTGCTTGGATTCTGGCTGGCTCAGCTTGGAGTCCACAGAACAGACAAATGTCTGGTCTGACTTATGAATAGATATCTTGTTCAGATAAAATCTTAGTTGTCTGTGCACATCTAGGGAGTGAAGAAGTCTTTTACCCTTGTTATGTGAATCATGAAAGAAAGTAGGCAGATTGTTGGCCTGATAGAGTGACATGTTATATACCACTTTTGGTATGAAAATGAGGCAAAGTGAGTTTTTCCAGCACAATGGTGAGATCCCAAGTTGGGTACATGGGGGAGGGGCACATGTTTTCTTGGAGGGTTTGAGTGTAGAACCTCTTTTAAAAATGATATGCCCTCAAGAATGGACAGAACAGGCAGACTAAGGGGAAGACAGGTCAAAATATCTGAAAAGTGGGCTTTAACACTAGAACACGCCAGACCACTTTTCTTGAACTCAGATAGGATAAGACAAGAGGAAACTCTGGTCATATAGGGTCCTGACTGTTTGCTTGACACCATACTGAAAATCTTGTCCATTTGGCAATGCAGGATTTTTATGTGGTGAGCTTCCTTGCCTTCTAGAGAACCCTAAACATGTCCTCAGAAAATAGGTGCCTGGATGGGATCAGTATCCTATTGTCCACAAACTTACATTGAGGGATGATAGGTTTGGTGATGCAACAAGCCCTTCTGTAATGTGATCAGGATCACTTTGTGGGGTAGATTGTGGTGACTGTCCCTGGCTAAGTGATAGAGAAGAGGGGAATCAATGCTGCCTTGGCCAAAAGGGAGTCACCAGTAGAATGATTTTTATCTTTGTGGATCTTCAGTAGAACTTTTGGTAAGAGAAGAAGTGGATGCAAGCCATAAGGAAACTTTTCCATCCACTGGAAGGATAATACATCTGTCCTCCAAGCCAGTGGGCAGAGAGTTCTGGTGCAAAAGACAGGGGCTGTCTGTTGCTCTATGAAGAAAATAACTCTCTCTTTGGTGTTCCCCACCTGGGGACTACATCTAGAAATACCTGTTGTGAATCCATTTGTGGAGGTCTTCAATGGACTTACTAAGAGTCTGCCAAGATGCTGTTCTGGGTCAGAATGTACACTGCTTAAAAGCAACATGCCTGGCTTGGTGGCTAGGTCCCAAGCAATCTGACTCAACCTGCATAACTGATAAGATCTGTTTCTATCTTGGTTGTTATTGTAACACATGACTGTTATGTTATCTATAAATACTATTAGAGGTCCTGGTTTCTAGAGGTGGGCAAATATTTGTAGGGCCTGAATGACAGTGGTCATCACTGTCAGGCTAATGGATGTGTTCTTCATTGAGGTTGGACTGCAAATGACCGTGGGCCTTGTAGATTCCTGTCCATTCCATGATACACATTCAAATCTCATAAATACAGTCCTAGGAAATTCTGGAGAGAAGTCAACACTATCACAGGAAGTAACCTGCCTCACACATTTACAGTTATTACCTTCAGTTTATCTGGTAATGATTTCTACAGGCACTTTAGTAACCTCCCCAAATGTGCTGCAAAGATCCACACACATGCTCCCTCATCCCACCCACAATATATTCCTCTCTTATTTCCAGCAAATCTCATTCAAAGCCAGCATCACTTTAATGGAATAAATATAGCTGTAAGATCCCCCAGGTATAGACAACCAACACCATGGTTCATATACTATTGTCAAGACGTCATTGTTGCACCCCTAAAACATATCTCTAATCTTTGCCTTACTACCAGCACTATATCTAATATATGTAAATCTGCCATAGTAAAACAGCTTCTCAACAAAAACAAGCAATGTTCCTGTAAATAAAATGAAAACAATGTCATCTGTGCTGGCATGTCTGGCAGGAGATTTGTGTATATTGTCGAATTAACTTGCATTGCATGCCAGCATGTCTAATTGTGAAATGTAAATAAGTTTTAAAATGTTGAATATTTCCCTGTTTATATACGTTTAGAGAATCTGTCAGTGTTTTGATGCATTTCTAATTGCGCATGTTTAAGAGGGATATTCTAAAGTACTGTGGAGAATCAGCCTAGCAGTGAGTGATGTCATTAGAATGTTCCTGGTTGCTAAGTGATTATTTAAACAGCTGATTGACAGAAAAATAACTTTTTCAAACAGCTGACTTTTTTTAATAATAAGACAGCTGACACTGTAGTTTGTGAACAGCAGCAGTTTGTGAAGTACAGTCAGTTATAGTGCTGTGCAGTCAGTGGACACCCATGAAAGAGAACTCACCAAAAACTGTAAACCTACCTTGGCCTTGCTGTTATGTGTTAGATTAGATCAAGGACAGTATTCTTTAATTAGATTAGAAAAGCTTAGCTATTAAGATGGAGATTTTTCCAAAATAATGGAATCCTACCCTGCAGTTTAATTTTACATTTCCAGTGATTAAGCTCTGATGTTTATTGAAAGCTATTGATTTACATTCTTGCAATCATTTCACTTATTAAATTTTTTTCATTACTTTACATTGTGGCTGGAAATCAGTGTTATTCTTTAAAGATCAGAAAGTGCTTATACCTGTTGATAGCCCCCAGGTGGTCCCTTCAAAGGGCCTGGCTGCTCTGGTCATAGCTATCATTTATTCTGATATTTAATTTTCATAATTGGATACCCCTATAGAAGGGCATGAAGATATTCTGATTGGTGGCAGCATTACAGTATTATTTTGGGGAAGGGACACAGCTGGAAATCTGTGTCAGGCGTTCCAAGAAGTGTTTAAATGTGAGATTTAAATTTACTTAGAGTGTGAGTATATCAGAGGTCTTGAACTGGTGCACATTGCTCTGAAGTGTGTAATAAGGGGTTACATTAGGGGTAGACAGAGGTATATAGTCCATTCCCAGGAAAATAGAGTGTGGCCCTATTGTGCTCTTAGGAAAAACTGTGAAATATTACTTCTGTTTAAGTGACAGTTTCACACTGGATCAGAAGTGAGGATTGAAACTCTTTAGTTACTGATTCAGGATAGTGAGGGATGCCACATTTAATTGGTGGCAGTCCGGTGGGATATAGCTGGATGTCACACTATTATCCCATCTCCATTCTTCCAACCGTGTACAAATCTTGGAGAAGATTGTCTATCTTCAACTCACAGAATATGTAACTAAATACCACATTCTGCCACAAAAAATATAGTTTCTGGTGAGGAAGGAGAACAGTCATATCCATCTAGTCTTTGACCAATTACATTTTCATGTCAATGGACAAAAGCATGTTCACTTGCACAATTTTTATAAACTTCACCAGAGTTTTTAACTTGGTCAATCACTCCTCTCAGATCTAGACATTAGCTCTGATGCCATTCTTTGGTTTCAAAGTTATCTGATTAACCACTATTTCTCTGTGAATGTAACTCCTTTACCCCCTCCCCTCCTCAAGGTCGCACACCAAGGATCTATTTTTGCCCCACATTCTGGTCTACATATACATCAATGCACTTCCACTTGATCTTCCTTACCTTTTGCTCCTATGCACAGGTGACATGGTCCTCTACTGCTCTAACCACTCCCTGACTACCTTACAGTAAAATCTACAATCTGACTTTATTCACCTCAGTGACTGGATCTTTACTAAAAACATCACACTAAATGCATACACAACTAAATGTATGACTTTTGCTACTAAAAAAATTCAGCAGACCCAAGAAAACATTAACAATTTATGATTAAAGAAATTATCCCTTAGAGCAAGTCTCCTCTTTCAATTACTGGTCTTTGGTTTGATCCGAACTTCTACCTACATCTTCATAATACACAAAAAAGAAATGAATCCCCTTCTTTTCTGGGAAAAAAAATATATATCCATTTCTCTTACACTCCACCAGATCTACAATACACAAACAAACTGACTTCTAATTAACTAAAGACCAGACCTGCTCCTAGGATTAGAATTGTTCAAACTCCTACAGGACAATAGTCACCCCCCCTTTGATCTCACATGTCATAAGACATACCCCCACACACAATCTAAAACTTGAACAATTGTGATACTAAAACAGAAATCACACAGTCCAAGCTATGCATCTCTGATCATGCATTCTCAATTCTTGTGCTTAAACTGTGGAAGTCTCTCCACCTGAAATGTAAGACTAACTCTTATTCCAAAATACTACTCTACCACTGTACTGTTTTACTGCCACTTGTATATTATTGTACTGTGATGTCTGCTTAGGTTTTACTCCAAGCTGTGGCTGAAACTGGTCAGAATTTATCAGTGCTCTACTCTGGTAAACGGATTCAAACAAACATATATACCAAAGGTATGCTAACTGCTGCAGTTTTTTTGTTTAACAAAAAAGGCCCCTAACATTTTTAAATGACTGACTTCTGATAAATTGTAATTATCTGGTATCCCCATGACAGCCTGTCAAAAGACAATTATTTAAAGAATAGAACTTTAATACTATCAAACATTTGTAAATTTAACCTCCTCAAAAGTTCATGGCACTTCAGATGGCTAGAAATGTAGACTTTTACCAAGTACAGTGTTTATTAATGTCCTGTTTGCAGCATAAAATAATTATTAAATAGATTCCTGTCATAGAGACTCCCATTGCTTTGGAACAAAATTCCAAATTACATCAGGCAGAGCCCCTCACTAACACTCTTCAAGAGAAACCTTGACGAGTGGATGGGAAACAGAAAATACACCCCTGGGATCACTTCACTGGCTCTGCTTGACAGAGGATCAGTTAATTAATCAATGGGGCGGCGAAAGCCGACACACTCTGGCTAGGCTTATAAATGCCCTACCAAAAAATAAATAAATAAATAAAGGGACCATATTAAGAGGGACCAAGATTCCATCTGACAGATGTATGCTGGCATTTATACCACCATCAGGAAATCTAGGTTTTGAATTAGATTTATTTTATTTACCTACTTTGTAGTGTTAACTTAATAAGCAAACCAGTACAAAGTGATCCTTTTTAAGCTATGACTTGGGCCACAAGGCAAGTGGACCTACACAGAACTAGTTAAGCCAAATCAATATAATTTATGAATAAAGCATTGTTATGCAAAGTGCAATTGATATTCAGAGCGCAAAACTAAAATAGCAGAATAAAAATTAGCTAGCAGGGTTTTTATTCAATGCACAGTAGATCAAATAAAGTACTACTAAATCCCCAATGCCAAAAGACTAGATAGAGAAAGACCAAGGTTAAAAGGCCAAAAGTCAAACACCTGAGAACATTTATAGCTGAACCATAAAATAATGAATGTCACTTTGTAAACATACTGACAGACTACATGCCTGCAACATCAGTTTGTTACTTTGCAATACTATAAAACTATACAACATTAATTTGCATTCTCCACCAACTTCCCTACCCTTGGTCAGGTGTGAACTGAGGGTTGTTTGATCCTGGACATAGTATATATAAATATAAAGTAATGCCTAATTTTATCACCACATTATTTTTGGCCATGTCCTGAATACTTTGAGAGGTGTGAAGAGATCCCCCCAGCCATGTCACTGTAATAAAAGTAAAGAGACATACATACACACACACACATTCTGTGGATAGTGTCTACTGCTAACACTACCTACAGTTAAGATAGTTTACTGCTACTATTTAACATAAAAAACGGTACTTACGTATTATCACCACCACAACTTCTCTGCATTCATGGCATTCTCAGCAACATTCTGTTCTGAATGAGGTAACCTGCTGCCGAGCGTTACAAAGCATGCTGTTAATCGAATGTTCAGCTTATGTTTTCAACATGTCTATTTTTTGGTTTTACAAAATATCGTGGTAACCATGTTGAAAGCATAAACGGAACACTTTCTTGTTTTTCTTTTAAAGTAGTATCACAAACAAGCTTAGGAACACTTTATTGGTTGGCTGTTATGCAACCACACTTTACTCGGTTTTCACAGTTGAAATGGCACACAAGCTTAACATTTTGTAAAGCCTTTTAATGAGGATTATATATTAACAACAGGACTGAAAACATTTGAAAAAAAAAAAAAGCAGAAATTAGTTTTTGGACTTTTTAATTTTTGGCGGTGGAAATCTAACTCCTATCACTGTTAGAATTGAGTCAAAGCAGTCCTTTTGCTTTGCTGTTTGTGCTTCACGCCAGATAAATTCAGCAAGGTAAGAATCCAGATAGTGATGGGCAGTACCCAGTGGTGGCTGGTGACTTCAAATTAAAGGAGGGCTGCAGGAGACAGCTGAATGGGTGGGGCCAATTGGGAAGGGGTGTGACCAACTAGAAAGGGGTGGAGCTATGCACAAAACCACAACAACTGGAACTTTAAATAAATACGCTGCCCTGGGTGCCAAACAGTCATTACGAGAGTCCAATCAAGACAAAATGAAGTGTAGAAAAAAAACATATTTCAATGCATTGGCTACATGACAACTTACTTAATATCCAGATGGAAACAGGTTGCTTGTGAGGCATGAAAAAATAAATTACTTTTAAATACATTAATGGAATGCCTGTCAAAATTAAGTATAAAAAAACAAGCAGCACTCAACTCAAACCACTACTCCTTGCACTGCAGTTCTAATTATAATTTATATTCAGCTTTATAAAATTACCAAGTAACATGCTGAAAGTAGCAATCTCTGTGATACCCCCCTTGTAAAAATGTTTCTTATCCAGAAGACCTGCTGCCTGACACAACTATCTACTTGTTTCATGGGGAAGACATGATCAAAGTAAAAAATGAACAGCAAACAAGAAACAAGCTCAAGATAAATTGCTTAACGGATTCCTGCACAAGTTATGGACCACACATGATAGATTGGCATTTTGTTTACTTTACGGGTAAAGCCTGCAAAGATGACTGCAAGTCTCCAACAAAGGATGACTGCAAGTCTCCAACAAATGTAATGAGCTTCTGAAAATACTGTAATCCTGTCCTTTTATTACAAATACTGTCATATGCATTTCAATACCCAAGGCTTATACATTATCTAGTTATGTAAATATTCTCTGCATGGCAACAACGAAAAGGCTTTCAATGCTGGTAATTCTTTAACAGTATACTTATTAAAGCTTACTTGCATCTTACAATCTCCGACAAGCTTACCTGATGGTCATTAAATCATTGCTACTAAAACAGAGCAACAGGGCACTGTGACAGCATGCATTTCCTGAATAATAAGAAGCATAAATCAACAGTATAAAAATATGACAGAAAACCAGAACAATCTGCAAAATCAAGGACAGATGAAAAGCCACGGTCGTACTTGTGGTCTACCTTGGATGGGGGAATACTCTGCATACTTACACTGCATAACTGCTCCTTGCCTTCCTTGGACACATCCAGAGCCACTACAATGGGGAGTGGGGTGCAACAAGTATGTCACAATTTGAAATGTCTCTGGCTGATGGTGATGGCTCTGACACTCATACCTCTCAAATTCAGAGCAACTAAAAGTGGGACACAGGCCCAAAAATAAGGACAATTTTTAAATATTGCTCTTATTAACTTAGATAATAGAACAGTAGTAGGTCTTGCATTAGTACGAATTTTCTGAAGGGTATGAAATCTGAAACTCAAATGTCTGCCATTATTTTCTAACTTCAATATTTAATGACTTGCCACTAATTTGCCAGAAAACCACAATTTTACGAAAAACAGACCAAAAATGTGATGCAAAAATATAAAGTTGCCACACAATACAGCTGGGAACCTGTCAAAAAAGGGACAACTTTTTAATATTAACACTGTTAACTTGAGCAGCTAACAAAATAACAGCATCTACATGCATTTCTGAAATAAAAGTAATCTATAACTCTGATCATTACAGTTATATATAATTGTAAACCCTCCACGTTTTCTTCCAAAATTGCCATTTTGAGGAGGGATTATTAGGGGAGAGCAACATTTTGAGCCAAAATTGGTGACAATTGAGAGGTTTGGATATTCCTAATTCTACAAAGCGATTTGCACGTACCTTTCAACCTCTTAATGCAGGAAATCTGGACAAGGCCAAATATATTGGGGGAACATACAAACACTACTAAAAATTGCTCTTGTATAAACTTAAGACAGTTGATAGAATAACAGGTCTTGCATTAGCATGCATTTTTCTGAAGGTTATGACGTCTGAAACTCGATGTCTGTCATTTAGTGACTTCATTCCTAAATGATTTTCTAGAAAACCACAAATTTTATGAGGAACAAACCAAAAATAAGAAGCAAATATCTATTCATTCTGCAAAAATATGGACAATTGAGAGGTATAGTTCAACCGGGGCTGTCTGAGTTTGCTACCCTTCCCTCCCTCACAAAATCATGGTCGAATGAAACCTCCCCCCTGCAGCCATTCCAATGTCCCATTCCTTGGTTATTTTGCCCCATTTACCATAAACACTGTAATGTGCATACTGCTTTACTTCAGCGATGATTTAGATTTAATTTGAAAGTTTTATTTTGCATTTTACAGCACAAACCCTAATAGATATCGGTTAAACAAAGCAATGCAGTCTCACAATGAAAATAGACTTAGCATTAAAACTTCTCTGCCCTTGAAACTCACATGCATTCAAACAGCATTGAAACCCACATTCAAGGAAAATACATTTTGCCAGTGGCAGATAATGATTAACTTTCGGCTGTTTTCAAAATCATAGGCCCCTTGAACATGAAACATACACATGCTCTTTGATACACCTTCCTGACTGTATTACATTATATTCCTTGAACAATACAGTACAGTTGTTAGAGGGCATTTTAAATTTATTGTTTTGAACATTTTTCCAGTAAACAATGAAACAAAATGCATGCACCAATGACAAAACTGTCCAATTCAGAACATTTCCATCATAAAAAGTCTACTCAACCATCTATAGTCCACCAGTATCAGTAAAAGAAATCTGTAACTAATAAAGAGGTTGCTGCTAGCAAACAACTTTATATGTCATTGTTTCATCTACAAATAAAGTGCCTGTTGCCCTTGAGGAATAAATTGCCTATATTGCATGCATTAAAAAAATGATAAGCTAGTAATACCACAATAGGGAATGGATGGCAAACTGATAACAGGTTTATAGTTACTAGGTATCTTTGCCAAAAAGGACTGCAGCATCCACCCCCTTTACAACACAGTACAGTATCAGCAATGCATCTACCTATTGTGGGAGTAGAACCCACAGCCTTCTGCATCAAAAGCAAGTACACTACCTGTTGTGCTATTAACAACGCAAGCAGACTTAGCATAAGCAGCACTAAACTTTTGTTCCCCTGCAGCTCTCAGCTCCTTGTAAAATCTACTCGACACTCAGCTGTATCTGTGAACTTTGCAGCACAAGAAATCTGGAAAACGCCAAAATTTATTGGGGGGGGGGGCAAAAGACCAAAAACCAGGGACAAATTTAAACATTGCTTGTATAATGTTGGAAAGTTGCTAGAATAAAATGCAGTGTTACCACCATACATTTCACTGCCACGTCTTGAACCCAGGGGACACTGTGCAAAACAGTCAGAGAAACATACCACTATGCCAAATCAGCTGAAACAGAGGAAGACAAACTTAAATGGCTACCATTTAGTGAATTCAGTTCTCACCATAGCGGTCAACCTCTTAGCAAAAAACACATGAAAAAAGCCAATAATGTGGGAATACAGCTGCCAAACATATTCCGTGAATTCAGTTCTCACCATAGCTCTCAACCTTAGCACAAAATACCTGGACGAGGCCAATAATGGGGGAATACAGTCCCAAAAATATGGGCAAATTTCAAATATCCATGTTATAAACTTAGACAATTGCTAGAATACAAGGTTGTTTTACCATGTACTTGTACCATGTACCATGTAGAGAGGAGAGTGTGTTGCGTAGATGGAAAGAGTATTTTGAAAGGCTGATGAATGAAGAGAATGAGAGAGAGAGAAGGTTGGATGATGTGGGAATAGTGAATCAGGAAGTGAAACAGATTAGCAAGGAGGAAGTAAGGACAGCTATGAAGAGGATGAAGAATGGAAAAGCTGTTGGCCCAGATTACATCCCAATGGAAGCATGGAGGTGCTTAGGAGAAATGGCAGTGGAATTTTTAACTAGATTGTTTAATGACATTTTGGAAAGTCAGAGGATGCCTGAGGAGTGGAGAAAAAGTGTTTTGGTACCTATCTACAAGAATAAGGGTGATGTGCAGAGCTGCAGTAACTACAGAGGGATAAAATTGATCAGTCACAGCTTGAAGTTACGGGAAAGAGTAGTAGAAGCTAGGTTAAGAAGGCAGGTGATGATTAGTGATTAGCAGTATGGTTTCATGCCAGGAAAGAGCACTACAGATGCAATGTTTGCTCTGAGAGTGTTATTGGAGAAATACAGAG
Organism: Protopterus annectens; assembly: GCF_019279795.1. Taxonomy (NCBI): domain Eukaryota; kingdom Metazoa; phylum Chordata; order Ceratodontiformes; family Protopteridae; genus Protopterus; species Protopterus annectens. The sequence goes on from NC_056725.1 coordinate 150,147,274, forward strand.
AAGGTCATAAGGAGTTGCATTGTGTCTTTGTAGACTTGGAGAAAGCATATGACAGAGTGCCTAAAGAAGAGTTGTGGTACTGTATGAGGAAGTCGGGAGTGGCAGAGAAGTATGTAAGAGTGGTACAGGATATGTACGAGGGTAGTGTGACAGTGGTGAGGACTGCAGTGGGAGTGACAGATCCGTTTAAGGTGGAGGTGGGATTACATCAAGGATCAGCTCTGAGTCCTTTCTTATTTGCAGTGGTGATGGACAGGTTGACAGATGAGATCAGACAGGGGGCCCCGTGGACTATGATGTTTGCAGATGACATTGTGATCTGTAGTGAGATTAGGAATCAGGTTGAGGAGACTCTGGAGAGGTGGAGATATGCTCTAGAGAGCAGAGGAATGAAGGTCAGCAGGGTTAAGACAGAATATATGTGTGTAAATGAGAGGGAGGGTAGAGGAATGGTGAGGATGCAGGGAGTAGAGTTGGTAAAGGTGGACGAGTTTAAGTACTTGGGATCAACATTTCAGAGTAATGGTGAATGTGGAAGAGAGGTGAAGAAGAGAGTACAGGCAGGGTGGAATGAGTGGAGAAGAGTGTCAGGAGTGATTTGTGACAGACGGGTACCAGTAAGAGTGAAAGGGAAGGTCTACAAGAGGGTAGTGAGACCAGCTATGTTATAAGGGTTGGAGACACTGGCATTGACAAAAAGGCAGGAGTCAGAGCTGGATGTGGCAGAGTTAAAGATGTTAAGATTTGCACTCGGTGTAACTAGGATGGATAGGATTAGGAATCAGTATATTAGAGGGTCAGCTCATGTTGGACAGTTTGGAGACAAAGCAAGAGACGAGATTGCGTTGGTTTGGACATGTGCTGAGGAGGGATGATGGGTATATTGGGAAAAAGATTCTAAGGATGGAGCTGCCAGGTAAGAGGAAAAGAGGAAAGCCTAAGATAAGGTTTATGGACGTGGTGAGAGAGGACATGCAGGTGGTTGGTGTGACAGAGCCAGATGCAGAGGATAGGAAGAAATGGAAAGAGATGATCCGCTGTGGTGACCCCTAACGGGAAAAGCCGAAAGATGATGATGATTTACCATGTACTTTCTGAAGAATATGAAGTCTGAAATTCAAATGCCTGTTATTTTTAAACATTTGTTAACCAGGAAACTAGTCTGACTTGGAACAAAACAAAGCCAATTTTCAGCAGAGCAGGGAGAAACATCTTTGTAAGGGATGGGAGGACATGCAGACTCCACACCGAAGGCACCCCTGCCAAGAATCAAACCAGAGAACATGTAGCTGTCAGGCAACAATGCTACCAGTTCACCACTGCACTACAAACCTTTGCAAGGAAAACTGAAGATACAGAAACCACAGATTTTATGAGGAACAAATATGAGGCAAAAATCTGCAATCTTTTACAAATAGTGGTGGGTAGGGAATTCAGGTCCTTGCCACCTGCATCCAAGGTACAGGACTCAAGCCTGAGTATCTCTACCCACCACTATGTGTTAACAGGGGCATTTCACACACACAAACACACACACACACCCTCTTACCTCTCTCCTGATTGAAGCAGCAAAACTCCACCGACTTCAGCAAAACTTACCTCTTTCCATTGTCCAGAACACACTCGACCGACTTCAACGCTTCCCTGCAAGCCACACACCAGGTCCAGCTCAAATTCAACGCTTCAAACTGAACTTACCTCTCTCCTGATTGGTCCTGCGCTCCCTGCGAGAGCTTCGATTGTTCCTGTCTGCGGATCAAGCAGTCCGGAGCTCCTCTGTTCTGTGTGGTCGTCTACCGCACAGATTCCTGGGCATCTGCAGGGCAGAAAATACCTTCCCTGTATCTGGACTGCTGACTCAGGAAGTCAGAGTTCGCACAGATTCCTGGGCTGAGTGTGTTTGCGCATGCGCGGAAGTTCCGGTACTTGTAAAAAAATTTTTTTAATTTTATGTTTCCCAATTTATTTTTATTTCTTTTGTTTCTAAGTGGGAGGGCTGCAGTCCGATAGCATGAGCCGCCCCTGGCAGTACCTCTATGCTTCTTGTTCCTCCATTTAACAGAACTCCACATTGTTTCTACACATTGAGTGTGGACTCCTGTTTCAGGGTCAACAAAGTTGTACTTGTGATTTACAGTTAAATGTTGAAACCCAGCTTGTTCTAAATCACTACTTTGGTACGCTTGCCAACAGTCTGTGAAAATAGTAGTGCCTTCATGAATGTTCTCCATGACATTCAGCAGTAGAGTTGAAGCAATTCTGTCAGGAACTGTAACTAGGAACGTTTCTTTACTTTCATGACATATTCCCCCAAAAATCCAGTGTTGTGGTAAAACACGACCTGCATTACTCTTTCTTTTGGTAAGTAAACTTTCATCCACTTCTACAAATTTTTCAGGACCACCAATTTTTTTTTAGGCTCACCCTCCATTTCAAGATCACAAACTTCTCTTAAATAACTGTTCCAGTCTATGACAGTTTTGTCAGACATATTCAGTTGCTCTTCACAAAAAACTGAAGTCAATTCAATTGACCAGCAGTAAATAAAACATATAGCAGTAGTAAAGGAAATCCTACTACCTTCAAACCAGTTCCCACTTCGTACCCCTACATGTTGATTGCAGTCACGAAGATTACATTTCCAGATTTGTTTGCCATAATATAATGCCACTGGATGTAAATTCACACATAGCTGACTCTCTGGCAAAATGTATTGCTGTAATAGTTTGATAGCTTCTTTTTCATTTCTTGGTAAATCCCAAAGATGCATATTTTCAAGAAATGTTTCTTAAATTATTATTAGACTGATAGGAAAAAAGCTGTAATGATATGGATTTAAAAAAACTGTTACATATAATCTTTTCACGTGCATGGTGAATCTCGAGGTTAAGAAAGACTCTATAGAGAAAGCATGAAAGTACTGTGCAGATGACATGTTTCTGTAATATTATTAATAATTAATTATTATTAAGTTTGTACGTGTGTTATTTTATTTTTAATGTTGATTGTCAGTGTGCTTCAGTGTGACTTCACGGACTCCTCCACCCTCCCCACAGACACACACACACATTCAGGCATCCGTCTCATAACTTCAGATATATACAGTACGTTTTCGTTTTATTTTCGCTCCAAATTACAGCCACGCATTGTCAGCATTCTCGCCAGGACAACATTTCATTCAGAACGGAATGTTGCAGAGAATGCCGTGAATGCAAACAAGCTGTGGTTGCGATAATACGCAAGTACCTAAAAAAGAAAAATGGTGCCTAAATAACCACGACTCTAGACTTTCTGACAGTCTGCAGTCATATGACTACCTGACTGGAACTTGCCAGGAAATCACTGTGATTGGTTGTATCTACCAATCAATTACAAGCACAAACTGCAGAGTTGTCAGATGTCTATAAGCATATAAGGAACTAGAAAATTCCAACTCAAACACTGCAGCTGGTTGCTAAGGCAACCAATCACAGATGCTTAGACTGCACAGTAATAGGGTATACATTAGCTACCCACATCTTACCACTACTACTATTACAGGGGCACTCACTGGGAAGCATTACTTCAAATCTGGGACACATACTTCAAGACTGCCCTGGTGTGGTGTCTCCAATACTTCTGAAACAAACATTTACTATGTAAAGCAGATTAGCACACTTGCCACAAAGGTAAACCTAGGCAATTGGATGGGCAAATTCAAATTCTTACGTGATTTATCTTGCGCTGCTTTCATGAGGCTAAAGAGAGCTTTTGAATATGGGTTATTGGCTAGGAAGAATGATTGCCCAGTACATCCATTTATCCACAACCCTTTCTCCCATTTTGCATATGCGATCTGGATGTCACCAACAGTGACAGTCCATCCATTTATCCACAACCCTTTCTCCCATTTTTGCATATGGGGTCATGATGTCACCAACAGTGACAATCGAGCCAAGGAACATATTGCAGGGTAGCTAGCTCTGTGGTAGTTGTTATTCCACACCATACACATGCACACACACACACACGCACACACGCACACACACACACACACACACACACACACACACACACACGCACACACACGTGGCCAGTTTAGAGTGTCCAATCCAACTACTTCACGTCTTTGGAACGAGAGAGAAAAACGGTGGAAATCTACACAAACATGGGAGGACATGCAGACTCGGCACAAAAGGTACCCCAGCTGAGAATCTAACCAGAGAACCTCTTGTTGTGAGGCAGGAGTGCTATCTGCTGTGTCACCCAAAAATTAATTCAACTACCTGTAGTGTGAATAGAACTCACATCCTTCTGCATCAAAGGCAAATGGTGCTACTTGCTGAGCTACTGAGACTGCTCTGTTATTTACATATAAACCTATATATCTACAGGAAAAATCAGTGATGGATTCTGAGTAAGGGATGTTATCCCACACTGAAATCAATCTTCAGTGAGATGATCTGTTTAACTGAAGGCATTTGTATTCCAGACAACATGAGACATTTGTTTTTGGGTTCAGTGTTTCTTTATAACTGAAGATTCTCAAAATCTTCTCATTACTCAAATCAATATTCTCCAGTTTTGCAGCTAACTTTATGGAGGAGAAAAATGTTAAGCTCTGAGCATTTTTTCAACATGAGTGAAAAGTTCTGTTTCAAACTGAAGACAAATGCGAGTCTAGATACACAGCCTATATAAAAATGGCAACTCACCGAGAATAACTTTTTGCTATAAGAGACCCACAATATGGCCCTTGCGTATCTTTTAACACAGAAGGTAAACTTCAAGTTTCTTAAAGTAGCTGTAACCAAGCACTGAACAAGTAATACATACATAAAACAGGAATCCATACAAGAATAAAAACCAGAGTTTTAAACCAGAAAAGAGTAAAATATAAAATATATTTAAGATCAAACATGATGCTTTGAAAATACCATCAATCAAAAACTATTCTTTGCACAGACCAACACATAAAAGCAGTGTGACACTGTTTTAAAAGAAGGTTTTGCTGTACCCACTGAAAAACAGAAAGATGGTTAAAACAAGTTGATGCAAACACCAGTTCAGCCTTCGAGCAGCCTAAATATTAGCTCTTTGCATGCTCACAATGAATCAAAAAATAATTCTGTAAAATGAGTATATACTTGGGACATGGCTGGCAACAGTTACTGAATCATAAAATGGATTCCTTTAAATAAAAAAATAATAATTTCTAAAAGTGCTACCATTATAAGGTAACTCCAAAAGCTAACTTAATTGTTTATTTTTCTGTTTAATAAGACAGTAGCTATTATTTCAAGGACCATGCATTTTTTCCCTTGCCAGCTACGTTATGCTAGTCAAGAAAATTTAACCTGGATAAGTAACAGCAGTATTCAGTGGTCTCAGTACTACATAAACATTTTACAGCGTTGAGGGCAAAACTGTATAAAAACTCATAGGAAATAAACAGAAAATGTTACATCACATTATTTAGGATCAACAGCACCATTTGTACTCAAATTCTGCACTCTCAGACTTGCAGTTGTGATACCGGACATAAAAACCCAACTATATAAATCATCCAAAATCTTTAATGAGTAATTCTAAATCCAAAACAAGCAACAGTAGCAAAAGAAATGCATCTTGCTCAGTCAAAAAAAATGCTATAGGGTTTTTAACCACATTGGAGCACACACATTATTACTATAATGTACATACATGTATTTCAAGCTGATCTTTACACAGCAGCTGTTTGTCTCCCCTGGTGTGTAATCATCCTCATGTAAGTTTTTGCATTCAATCAATCCAAACCATACTTCAGGTCAAGCAGATCTCTGCCCCCCATATCAAGCAGTGGACATTTCAAACTTCTCTCTTGAGCACTGGGCACCCACAGACACTTGTCCTGCAACTAAAGAGACTAAACACTAATTAATCCAAACCATCCTTCAGGTCAAGCAGGTCTCTGTCCCACATATCAAGCAGTGGAAATTTCAAACTTCTCTCTTGAGCACTGGGCACCAACAGACACTTGTCCTGCAACTAAAAAGACTAAACACTAATGTAGGTGCTTAACTTTCAAGTGTCTAGACAGTAATATACCTTACCTACATTAACTTAAACAAATGTTAGTGAGTGTATTAGTACATTTCTGCTGTATAGTTCCTTAATCAAACTTATGAACTGATGAGTACATCACCAGGAATAAACATCTGTATAATGCTCTCCAGTTAGTGATCCCCCAAACTAAAGTCAATTTTCTTTTGAGAAATACTCAAATCTATAAAACAGCATTTCATTTCTTCTCCTGTTTCATCTGTAACTAACCCCAGCTTTAATTCTATATCATTTTAAGAATGTCAGAAAATTATACTCTGTGCCCATAACATAGTCTATAACTTAGTGCAAACATACAGTTAAAATACTGTTAAAAATTCAGTTTAACATATAACCATTTAAGCTAACACTACATACTTACCAAAGCCTAAAGAAACACTTGGAGTCAGTGTTAGCCTGCTGCACTCGGGCTTGCTCCACTCCCCTCCCTGCTCCCAATTCTCACCCCGCCCCCACTACTTCTACTTTTATTCTAACCTCTAATCGCCTGACCTGTAGTCCAACCCCTAATTCCCTAACAACTAGCCCAACCAACTCATCATACCCCCCCACCCTCCAATCCAGTTACATCCCACACTGATCCTACTCCCAATAACACATTCCCAGACAACACACCTCTACCCTCACACACAACCAACCAGGAATCCTAGTTGTACTACTCACTCAAAGTAGTATCATGTTATCCAGACTCACATCCCTAGCACTACCTCTACTATCACTAAACTTCCTAACTTCCTTACAAACAGACCTACCACTGCACAACTACTACTATCACACTACCCACACTAGCCCACCCTCAAAAACCCACTCACACTTCTACATCTGCCCCACAATCATAAATCTTACAACTACATATTACTCACTAACAAACATGACACCATCTCACCATACTAAGAAAAGCTCTCATAGACCAAGCTCACAAACAATTATTAAAAAACACATACTGACACTCCTATAAACTCTGCTAACCTCTGGTGACATTCACCCAAATCCAGGTCCCCTCTCAGCCAGACAAACATCTGACCTGCTGATCCTAACTCTTAACATAAGAAGTATTACCAACAAGCAAACAGACCTACATGCATTCATAGCTCACTACAACCCTGATGTACTCACCATTACAGAGAGCTGGCTTAAACCCAGTATCCAAGATGAAGATTTTCTCCCCCCAGGGTATAATACACTTAGATCTGATCGAACAAACAGAAAAGGAGGAGGAGTAGCCATTCTCTTTAAAAACACCCTTAACCTCCAGCTCCTACACACCACACCACCCACTTTTCAAAATGCTGAAGTCCTATTTTCTGTCCTATCCATAAGAAACACCAAGAAGATCAATATAATATGCTGCTACATACCTCCAGGCAACAACTCGCTCATAATAGAAGACATCCTACACTGGACAAAGGACAATCTACCTCAGGAAACAATCCTACTTGGAGACCTTAACACTGACTGGGCAGCCTGTAACTACAGCAGCCCCTCTACACATATCAATCTATATGGGTTCTCTAAACTAATTGAAGAACCAACTAGAATAGATGTGAAAACAAATTGAGAATCCATACTGGACTGGACACTAACCAACTATCCCAAACAAAACTATACAGTAGGCTGTCTCCCAGATGACCTAAACGATCATCTCCCCACCTTCCTACTCCACAAACACTCCAATCACCCAAAACCAGTAGTCTTCAAATTCGTACGAAATGACCGTAACTTTACCCCACGATACCTAAATACTGTCCTAAGCCACTGCAACTGGGAACCACTACGGATACTTGGGTTACACCAGGCAGTAGACTACTTCAATACTGCCTTCTCTAACATCCTTAACCATCTAGATCCCAGCAGAAAGATCAGAGTTAAAGCCAACTACGCACCCTGGCTAAATAGGGACACCAGTGCCTTACTAAAAGCTAGAGACAAAGCCTGGAAAACTGACAAAACCCCTAGCTCCAGGCTATACTATCAACAGCTTAGAAACAAGGCCAAGGCTGAATCCAAAATAAACAAACAAAACTATTTTCTTAGCGCCCAAAGGAAATATTCAAATAATCCACAAAAATTCTGGCATGCCATTAACTCCCTACTAAAGCCAGGGAAAACCACTACTCCAGCACCCAGCTCTGCTAACAATACCCTAGACATAGCTTCTCAATTTAATAACTATTTTACTAAATCCATATTAGCCCTGTCCAGTCAAATAACCAAAAACAGTCTACCTCAATCACAACCTAACCTATCCCACATCACCCCCTCTTTCAGCCTATCACCAGTGCCCACCTCAACTATCAAAAAACTCCTCCTAAAACTAAAGCCAACCACATTGGAAGCTGATAACATACCTGCTGCATACCTGAAAATGGCTAGTGACTCCTATCATATCCTGTCTCCATCCTAATCAACCGCTCCATACTAGAATCCTACATACCCAAACTCTGGAAAGTATCTCACATCATTCCTCTCCATAAAGGAGGTAATTCTTACCAATTCTCCAACTACCGACCTCTTGCCATCCTTTGCCCCTTATCCAAAATTCTTGAGAAATGCATCCACTTGCAAGTGATGACATTTCTTTACACACACAATCTACTATCTACCACACAACACGGTTTCCGTCCACATCACAGCACTGCCACAGCCCTTCTATCCTTCACTAATCTTATAAACCTTCACAGGAATGATAACAAATATGTATCAGCCATTTTCCTAGACCTCGCAAAAGCATTTGATATGGCCTCCCACTCCATTCTACTAGACTCACTAACATCATTATCCTTCACCTCCTCTACTATAGTCTGGTTCAGAAGCTACCTATCTGACAGGTAATCAGTTCAGTGGAAAGGAACTCTTGTCTACGCAACTTCCAACCACCATAGGAGTCCCACAGGGCTCTATACTGGGCCTATTTTCACAAATAACCTCAACAGCTCTACACAACATGCCACACACTCCTACAATATGCGGATGATTCAATCCTGATCTGTTCCACCTCATCTCCCACCACCCTACATACACTCACTCAAGATACCTTTAACTCAGTAGAAAAATGGATATCAGGTATCCAACTAATTCTAAACCCCAAAAAGACAAAACTGCTACTATTTACCCCTAATAGTTAAAAAAATAAACTCCCCTTTACCATAACATCTAAGGATGGCACCACCATCTCCCCTTCTAACCACACCAAACATCTGGGCATTGAAATAGACAATTTCCACTCTGATGTTCACATCTCACATACCATAAAACTAGTACACAAACCTAGGCTCCCTATACAGACATAAGTCCTTTCTCTCACAAAAAGCAAGAGTCACTGTTGCACAAAGCCACCTCCTCTCAACTCTATTATACGCAGCAGCACTCTTTACCCAAATCAGACAATGTGACCTAGACAAACTAGAATCATGCTACAATAAAATAGCCAAGCTTGCTACTAACTCAACCTATAGAACCCATCACTGTGCTGCACTAAAAGAACTAAAATGGCTTGGGCTACCCACAGCTACTTAACTATCACCAGCTGGGCACAGCCTACAATATTCTCAAATATCCTGAAAAAAACCCTCATTATCCAACCTACTTACTGTCTATACTGCAAACCTAAGATCCAGTGAAAAATCTCTCCTCTCCATCCCCAAGGCTAACAATAATGCAGGGAAAGCGCTCTACTCCCACACTGTTGCCAGAAATTGGAACTCTCTTCCCCATCAGTGTCCACTGCCCCCTCCACATCCAAAAACTCCCTCAAATCGCACCTTCTTAGTACCTGGTTATGCCCTTGTATCACATAACCCTACCCATACTACTATTAACTCCCCAAACTCCTCTCTGATCATATGCTGGATCTCTGATCCCCTGTAGGCTTGGTCATCTGAAAGGGTACTTTTAACTGTAGAATCTTACTTGATATATTTTCTTCTCTTACCAATGTATAACTGACATTGCCTTTTTACCTGTGTTCTATATCTTCTTTTACCTGGAGTGTTTTATTAATTTCTTGTTGTTATATTACTATGCTCAACATACATGATAAAACCTGTTTTGTGTATTATGCTGGATGTACTGTAACTGACATTGTCTTTTACCTATGTTCTATATCTTCATTTACCTGGAGTTTTTTATTAATTTTATTAATTTCTTGTTATATTACTATGCTCAGCATACATGATGTAATGTGTTTTGTGTATTATGCTGGATGTACTGTATTTGTATAACTTGATGCCGGAGCTTTTCTCCCTGGGCCTCCGCTGAAAATGGACCTGGTCCAGTCGGAATTTCCTAGTTTACAAATGTAAATTAAAATAAAATAAAATAATTAATTTTCATTTTGTTGTAAACAATTTTGCTAAGCAAGTTTCCCACTGAATCTACAAACAGAAGACAAACCAGAAACCTACTGCCTCCTGCAACATGCAGGACAAGTATAATAATAGCTAGAGGGCCTGTAATCCATTTCTGGTGAGCCATCTTACTTATGCTCTCCTCCTGGTGACAGAAGCAGAGGGGTACTTTTACTCCTAGCTGTGTGTAGCCTCAATGAGATCAGTACTAGCCAGATAGTAGTAGATAGGCAAATCGGTGTTGAATTTAGGACTTCTTTTATTCTATCTTTGTGGTAATTTATCATGTTAAGTAATTAGTAACTTAATGGATTGCTTATTATCTGCGTCAGCATGGGCTTCACACTTCACTTTGTCCAAAAATGTCGCCCACTAGGGACTTTGAAGTAGTATAGCAACTGCCTCATATTTACAAGCTGTTATTCTTATCCTGCCCTGATACATTGCATGAGAGAGAGACAGAAAAAAAAAACTGATGTATACAGAACTCCATACCTATCTGGCAAAAAAATAAGGGGAAATGAAATAGTAACCTACCGTGGTGGAACATCTGAATAAACAAACCCTATAATAAGAAAGGCAAAAGTATTTGCTTCATATAAAAGCTTTCCCATGTTCTACCATAAGAAGATACTTAGATGGTCAAAGTAAACTACACTGATGTACAACACTAGGAGGATTGAGATAAGATATGAACTGTAAGTAAATACCTGCTCCAGTGATATGAACAAGGATGTTTTGTCATTATTAGAAGTAATCCCAACACTGCACTGAGCTCAAACAAAAGACTACTACCTACTCTAACTCTGAAGTGTCAGCCAACATCCAAGCTGACAAATTCACTTGAAGTTTCACCCATCCCACACAGCTCATGCTCCCTTCCCAGAATCACTATGAATGACATCCTAGAAGATCAAAAACAATTATTCCATAGACATTGACAATATAGCAAAACAGTCGCACCTAGTTAGTAGAAAGTAAATGAACCTCTGATAAACCTTTCCAGCCTTAGTTTTTCCATGCTGTATGGATCTGATCTCTAGACAATGGCCACACTGTTGTCACTGTACAAGGGCAGTTCCACCACAGACCCTGGTGACTACCATGCTATTAGCCTCACAACTATCCATAAAATCATGGAAAGTATTATGTTTAGCCTAATAACAATGAATTTGGAGACCTACAAGACCCAGTCCTAATCTATTTGGTTTCATAAACTGTACATCTTCTCTCTCTAATCTGCCTGATTTCTAAGAAAATGTTATGGGTGCCATCAACAATGGCCATTCTGTCCATATGATCTCTTTGACTTTGTCTGTAATACCAGCACAGGAAATTATATGGAAGATTTAAGCAAACAAATCTTGGGTTGGCACTCTCTGCAGAAGATGAAGAATTACTGCAATATAAACTGACCAAACTCTCATTGTCTCCTGACTTACTCATTTTTAGTTGAAATTGGTCCTATCATTCTAAATAGTACAAGCTGTCATTTCATTTTGCATTATTTCATACTATTATAATTATTATTAAAAGTATGCAACTCTGTTCCCAGCTATCATCCAAATATTCTTTTAGGAAAAATGTGAGCTGCTATTAGCATCAGACAGAGTTTCACGATTACTCTTTGTCAGACTCAAGACTGACCCATGAGCAGTCATCCCCTAATTGACCACATTTGCAGGAGACACCTGAAAAGAATTATAGTAAACCTGCAGTAACAGATAAACAGAGTATTTAGCTTCACAGTATAATTAGTTCAGTGGAGTTCAGGAATGCACATGTGACACATCAGACTACGGATAAATGTCTGGATCACTTTAATATGCATCACCTAGGATTAAATAATGAATCCCTAAGATAGTATATCCTTGTACTAGCTGTCAGCTTTATTTCAACAGCATACATTCTGAAAACAAACTTCACAAATGTTTTCAATATGCAATATCTGTAAGGCAATAAGACAGTTTATCATTTCACTGTTGTGTCATTTTCTATGAAGATTTCAGTGGTCTACCAGGCATTCAGCAAGACCTGTGACTACTGTTGCTCTCTACAGAAAACAAAGGCTTCACTGTGATCATATATATATATTATTTTAAATGACTAGAGGACACACTTTTCATGAGTAGAATATGTCTGTATGGTATAATACCAGGCAAACCTGAGGATTCTGAAAAATATCATTCAAGAGTTTTTCATAGTATTTGGTCTCCACAGATTTGGGTACAAGTTTCTGAAGTGACGCTTCTACAGGTTGACCTGAGTCTCTGGAAGCTAATATGCAGGAAATTCTGCACCAGTCTTGGGCACTTCTCTCTCTTTCTCATTTCAAAAGCTTGTCCATCTTCAGTAAATCTTGCTCTAATTCTAACATAATGCCTCCTCACAAATGAACCATTACTGAAAAACAGAGAAGAAGAAAGAGATTCTGAATAAATCTCAGCAACTCTTCAGATCAGTTTAGGATTTTAAGTTGCACCACATACAGACTTCAGCTCTGCATGCAAAACAACTCAACCTTGTATGCTTACTGGAAGATGTTCCAGAAATCGCAATAATCCCACTGTTTTCTCTAGCTTTTTGTTTTCAAAACTAGCAAAAGGGATTTCAAATCAGGATCTGCTGCAGAAAAACCTGTCATCAACTAAGGAATAATTCTGTAGCTAAACATGAACCACAACAACCTTGTTCATGCAGTCCAAATTTTCATAGGTTGGTACTAGGCCATCAGCCCTAGGGCCTATACAAGCTTAGCCATAACAATTCCCCAGCTATTTCTTCCCACAATATTTACTTCCCTGGACCCCTGTCTAGCAGGGCAACTGACGTGATCCCTGGGCTGAATTTCCTATCTCCCATCCAATCATCAAGGTTCCTTTTGAAGAGGGCCAAAGAGGCACTCTGCTTGACATGTATGGGCAGTCTATTCCAGAATTTGGGGAGTCTGTGTCAGGAATCTATCCCTCCAGCATGTTTTGTTCATTGTGATGACAAGGTTTAGATCTCTGGAGCGTGTGGCTCTGAGGGGTTGGTATTTCTTTAAGTGTAGCATGTCCAACAGCTCTGGGTTTGACATGGCCTTGTATGTTAAGCAGAGATCGCCTCTGAGTAGATGATATGTGAAAGAGTATAGCTGGAGGTTTTTTAGACGGTCAGCATAGGGCATCTGCTTTAGGCCTGTGATTCTTTTAGTGAGGTATTTCTGTGGCCTTTCCAGTTGTTGCAGTTGTCTCGAGAGGTACATACAAAACAGGGAGTTGTATTCTATAATGGGTCTAATGAGGGATGAGTACAGTGGGACAATGACCTCCTTTTTTCTGGATGAAATCCCCTTAGTGATGAGGTGTGCTACACAGAAGGATTTCCTGACTGTTGTGGGGATGTGGTTATCGAAGGTGAGACCACTGTCCACCTGTGTCCCTAAGTCTCTTATCACACTTTCTGTGTTTAGTGTATTGTGACCTATGTGGTAATTCACGGGTACATGTTTTTTCCCAAAGGAGATAACTATACATTTCTTGGCACTGAGCTTGAGTCTACGGCTCTGGCACCAAGCATCTGTTTCTGTAAGGCCCTTTTGTAGAATATTCACATAATTTGGGGATTCAATAATGGCTCCCAGTTTGCAGTTAGCCAGAGTCTCTTAGTGTTGGCCCGTACTTCAGAGAAGTAGATGCCAAACAAGAGCGGTTCCAGGACTGAACCCTGAGGTACTCCACTTGTCACTTGTCTGGAGCTGGATTTGGAGTCGGCTACTTTTACAGTGTGGGTTCTGTCAGTATGCCAGTTGGCAACCCTTCGAGTGACGTAGGGATTAATGCCCAACTCAGTAAGTTTATCTATGATTCCAGAGTGGGGGATGGTGTTGAAGGCCTTGGCGAGGTCCAGATAGGCTGTGTGGACCGCCTTACCCTCATCCACAGCTCAGGAGACTGATTCGAAGTCAATTAGGTTCAGGAGACAAGATTGGCCCTTCACGAACCCAAACTGGGTGGAGTCTAGTGTTTGAAGGTTGCCAATGTCTTTGTTTATAAGTTCTATGATCATACATTTTATGGCCTTACAGATTGGGCTCATCAGACTGATAGGGCGGTAGTTCCCAGGATCCAAGCTGGATCCCCCCTTGTGGAGTGGGATAACTTCAGCTGTGTGCCACTCAGTGGGCACAAAGCCTGAGGTGAGGCTATGATTAAACATGGCACTTGGGTGAGGTGCCAGTTCATTTTGTAGTACACAGCCCGGGATGTCGTCTGGTCTAAGGATGCTGTATTCTTAGCTTTGGAGAGTGCAGTTTTTACCTGTATGGCCATTATTACTGGAATTTGGCAATCTTTCTATATTGAGATGGGCCCTTTAGGGGGTGAGAGGGGGGTTGAAGTTGGCACTGAATCAATCTGCCAGGATATTGGCAATATCCTTGGGATCAGTATATTAAATGCCATTCAGTTGTAGCTCAGAGCAGATCTGAGCATTGCCATTTAGATTCTTGACATAGCTACAGAATGCCTTGTGGTTGTCTTTGGAATCTTTGGCAATTTTATTTTTGTAACTAGCTTTGGAGGATTTTATGAAGGATCTCAGCTTCTTACTGAGGCTGGTAATGGAGTTTTTTACATCCTGGGATTTTCCTCTTTTCTGCAACAGTTTCTTCCTTTTGTAGTAAAGTTTGTTTATGGCAGGGGACCACCAGATTGGCTTCCTTTTTTTGGAGGAGAGCATCTTGGTTCTATTTGGGATGGCACAATTCATGCACGAGTGGATGTGCTCATACAGTGCCTTAGTGTAGGATTCAGCGCTCAAACTTTCAGTTCCCGTCAGCATGGGTGTCATGAAGTTTTTCACTTCTGACTTGAGTAACATGAAGTTGGCTTTGGAGAAGTTTTTTACGATGGTTTCCTTACTGGGGGGTGGGGGAGGGATGTGGATGTCAAGGGCGATTAGCTTATGGTCAGACCTGATCAACGAGAGGGTGACCATAGGTGTGGAGCATTGATTTCCCATGTTGGTAATGACCAGGTCTAGGATATTGGAGACCCTGGTGGGACTATGGATTAGTTGATCTAGGGCATTGGAATTTATGAATTCCAAGAACTGTTGGGCAAAGGTGTTGGTACATGAGTAGTTTTCCCAGTTAATGGCAGGGTAGTTGAAATCACCCAGTATCAGGGTGCTTGGTTGTATCTCAATATTTTCCAGTATGTTTAGAAAGGTGTAGTGAGAATCTTGGGGCATGGTGGGGGATCTGTAGCAAGCTACAATTTGGATTGCTGTCTTACCTAGTGTTAGTTGCACCTGGAGAATTTCAGAAGCATTGTGTTGGGCAACTAGCCTGGTGGTGTGAATATCCCTGGTGAATATGGGCACTCCTCCACCTTTAGTGTTTCGGTCCTGGTTTGGTGGCCGAAAAGTGTGTTAAGAGTCATAGCCTGGTATTACAGGGCTGCTCTCTGGAGCCTTGAACCAGGACTCAGTTACTGCACAGATATCAATGTTCTCCATTTTTAGGAGTCCCTCGAGAGAGTGCATTTTGAGGTTTAGACTTCTAGCATTGAGTAGCATTACCTTTAGATTTTGCATGCCTGTACCTGTTACGGTGGGTGGTTTGTCCTTTGAACTTTGCCTAAAAAAAGGCACTATAGGGGTGGCAAAAGCCTTAGCAAGTAACCTGAATCCCAGGGGCGACAGGTGCAGACCATCTCTGGCAAAGCAACGTGGTCTGTCGATCATGTCATCCCAGGCAGACAGATACTGGATTCCCTTTGAATGACACCAGAAGCTTAGCCAATTGTTGAAGTCAGTCATTTAGTCCTTATACTGTGGTATTATTTTCGGTGAAGGCAGGATGCTACTCAGGGCTAAGGTCATACCTGCCTAGGCCACATGATCCGAGAGCTATTCCATGTCGCTTTTCATATAGTCCAGGGAGGTACGTCTCAAGTCCTTCACTCCAACATGGACAATGACAGTCATATTTGTACTTGTTGTGGAGTGACTTTAGTGTATGCGTCATGTGGCAGATCCTGGCACCCGACAGCAGCTGACTGTAATTTTCTCTTTGTTCAGCCTGTTGAGTGAGACATCAGTGTGCCTGATTATAAAGTCACCTATGACTAAAGTGTTGGGTATGTTGTCTTGCCTTAGGGGCTGTTGTTGGGTGGCACACTGGTGTTGTGAGCTATGTGACACTTTGGTTGTGACGGTGTTGGTTTGCATTTCAGCTTTGGAGGCTCTTGTTGCTTGGGCAGGTTACTGTTGATACTTAAAGAGATATGCGTAGGTATGCCTAAGTGTAAGATTTCCTGAAATATGTAATTTATTTAGTGCAATAGCATTCACATACAAAACTAACCTATGTCTATAAAGCTAGGCTTGGCATCTGCCCAGCCGTGTTCCCTTTAAATGTACTCATTTCTTTAAATGTAATTTCATGTTCAACACATTCTTAGAGCTTCACTTTTAAAGTACATGTGCTTTATTTTCCCAGGTGTAACTGATGTTTGAGCAGCCAATTCCCTCGCCCCTTCCAGCAAACTCCAGCAAAGGCCAACATCTTAAAAACTAATATCAAAGGTAATTTAATTTGTTTCTCATAAGTAATTTTCACATCAGCAGCTCTAACTGACTTACAATGTCAATAATGAAATAGGAGACCTCCAGACAATGGACCTACCCCAATTTGGTTTCAAGGGCAGGTCTTGCCTACTCAACCTGGTGGACTTCTTTGAGAAGGTCCCCAAAGCAATGGATGAGGGCAAAATGGTTCACACTGCATACCTTGACCTTGTCAAAAATTTGACACAATCCCCCACTTAGGCATTGTTAGGCACAGACCCTTATGTCACCTGGTGGATAGCCAGTTGGCTCACAGACAGGACCTAGGAAGTTTGACTTGGGGATTTCACCTCTACAAAGAGGTCAGTCTCAAGTGAAGACCCTCAGGGATCTGTCCTGGGACCGCACTTTTTTTGGCATTTACTTCTCTGAAGTAAAGGACAATGTCAATGGCCTCTTGCTGACTAAATTTGCAAATGATTGCAAATTAGGAGCCGTCATTGAATCTCACATTGACACAAATGTTGTTCAGAAGGGGCTGACACAGACAAACAACTGGTGCCAGAGCCATGAACTAAAACTAAATGCCAAGAAATGCACAATAGTATCCTTTGGAAAGTCATCCACCCCTGGTAACTAGCATATTGACAACACACCCCTTAGAGTTGACCCAGTTGTCAGGGACTTAGGGACACACAAAGATAGTAATCTAGCCTTTGACCGTCACATGTCTACAGTAGTGAGGAAATCATTCTATGTTGTGCAACTTATAAACAAAGATATGGCATCTGAGTCCAAGGAAGTCATTGTTCCACTGCATTCAGAATTCCTTAGACCTATGATTGAGTGCAGTGCCCAATTTGGTATATCCCTAACCACACACATCCATGCTGGAGAGACAGGTAGGTATCCCAGAGACTACCTCTTCTCTGGAACAGGCTCCCCATCCATGTGAAGCAGACTTCTTTCCTAACCTAATTCAAGTCCAACTTGGACAACTGGATGGGGGATAGGAAATGCATGCCTGGTTTGGCTTCTGTGTCTGTAACGGACACAGGTGGCCTGTAAATGGTTCATCTCACAGGGCCCTGTTTGTAAACATTTCATATCTGAAGCCCCTGTTTACACTTATCAAGTGTATCAGAACTTGTCAAAGATTTGGGATACATGGCTAGGCTTAAAAAGGCCCCTGTGGTTGTTAGCCTAGTGCACACCTATGAACATTTCTCTAAAATACATACAATCATACTTTTCTTTTTATCAGCATCTTATTCATGGACATAAGGCAATCTGCCTGTTGGGAAAAGTGGTTAGGGCATTCGCTGTACATTTTCAGTGCCCCTATTAAAAAAATAAATAAATTAAATATTTGCCAGTACAAGACTTGGAAGCATCATTTTGCATCACACACACGCACCTAATGCCAAAAAAACAATAAGAAAACACAAGAGTTTAAGACTCGTAAAAAGTTCTCTGATTCACAGTAGTGGACTGATACTGCAACGTATCATAAATGAGTTCTGCACTCCTAAGCTGCCATACCTCTCACTAGATATTAAGATAATATCCTCTAGGTCTGAGTTGGTGTTAGTATAGGTATGTTAAAGTCCAGCTGAATTTATGAAAAAATGACTGCTTCTGCTACACTTTTTACATAGTTTACTGATTATATATGTGTGTGTGTGTGTGTCTGTACAAAGATATCTATATATGACAATAACTCACTATCCTTTTATTTATCATTATATATCTTTCTACTATTTTGCATTCTTTCTTCATCCCCATCTGTGTTATACAACAACTTCTCTATATCTACTTAATATCCATACATAAACCATAAGTTATTTCGTCACAGTTATCATAATTTCTCTATATATTCTCCATATTTGCATTTTTCATTCCTTTCACAGAAAAAGTAATTTATAGTGCCTCAGATCTTCGATGCATTTACACTAAAACAAGTTGTCACTAACAGTTTCGACTCTTGCATATTTTATATTTAATTTCACTAATAACAAGTATTTTCTTGTGCTCCAGTCTTGACAGACTGTTCCCTATATTTTCCTTCTCTCTCTCATTGCTTGTTGCAGTTCTAGGGAAATGTTAACTTTACTTCATAAACATTTTACAATTCTTTATATACATTTTACAATTCTTTATATACATATATTTTGATGAACATGCTTCATCTCAAAAAATCTAGATCCCTCAGAGCCACAAGGGCGGGAGACTTAAACCTCGACACAGTTATTAATAGGACGTGCTGGAGGGATAGATTCATCACCCAAAGACTCCCTATGCTGTGGAACAAAATCCCGGTTTATGTGAGGCAGAGCACCTCGCTGGCCTTGTTCAAGAGGAATCTTGACCAATGGATGGGAGATAGCAGATACACCCCAGGGGTTACCTCAGTGTCACTGCTCGACAGAGGCACAGCAAAATAATGGGCATAGTTTCTCCAAACTAAAGGGGTGGCGTAAGCCCAAAACTATGGGCTAGGCTTATAAATGCCCTCGGGCAGATAGCCTAGTATGAACCTATGAACCTATATATATATATATATATATATATATATATATATATATATATACATATATATATATATATATATATATATATATACACACACACACACACACACACACACATAAACAAACACATACACACACACACTCACACACACACACACACACACACACACACACACACACACACACACACACACATATATATGTGTATATGTATGTATATATAGGGTCTATATTAGGTTGGCAAAATGTTATTCCGGCGAAAACCTATTCATCTACCCGTAATCAGTGAAAATCACTTCAGCGATTTGCTGAATTTACTAAGGACAACATAAGAGTTGCCCAAAGCACAATGGACAACTACAGAACTTTGTCCTGTTCTCCACTGTAGTGCGATCTCGGTATATATAGTTGGGGGGGGTGGGGGCATAGCTCCCCACTTTGGTAGGTTTGAGTAAACTACAAGTTGGTCCATTGTGCTTTGGGAAACTATTTCATGGCCCTTAGTAAAGTCAGTGAATCACTAATGTGATTTTCACTAATTAGGGGTCACTGAATAGGTGTTTACCGGAATCATATTTCAGCAAACTAATATAGACCCTATATATATGTACACGTATAATTTCCATTCTGTTTTCTAGATGTATACCTATAAACATTCTTATATTTCCATTAAATTGTTTACAGGGCCCTCATTTTATTTTCCTAGATCCCCAGATTCTCAGCATTTTTATGAGTACCATGTTTTACACCCTTTTTATCTTATTATAATAGGAATGATAAGGGAAAAAGAAAGTGTTCTCAAATGCATAAAAAGTAAAACAAGAATAACCCTTTCCCCAACTTCTCTGTACAACGTATCCTGTTTTACAAGTCTCAGTCTTGTCCTCCATACAATATGAAAAAAAATATTTTTCTAATCCCTTTTTCTCAGGAATCACATGTATGTTAGCTGCATAGATACTTACTACAAACAATACAGTTTTAAAGAAATAAATTGCCTTTTGCCTAGTCCTGTGCATACACACGGGAGATTAAATCCTTGTTTTTTCTGCTACAATTTTTAAACAGCGTTTCCCACCATATTTTACCACAGTTTATACTAAAAGCCTGAAAGTTATTCATATCAAAACTTAATTATTTCCATCACCCCATCATTTACAATGCTTATGCAGTTCCCTTATTTTTTAAATTCACTTTTTGTTAACTGTTGTTCTGAATTCATTTGTCTCTACAGATCATTGTACTTTGAAATAAATGTCACTTCCCAATTCAAATGCACATTTTATACAAGTTTCTTAACACCAACCCTACCACATATTTACAGATTTACTTAAAACCTCCATCTGTGACACTTTGATGACTTCCATACTTGTAACCAACATCTGTTGTCACTCTGTCAATGACTACTTAATGGTGTACAAATTGCTTATGTCTTCCAATACTGTCATCTTCCCTCCAACCTCATGAGTGTATTTATTTTCTCACTAATTCTCAGTTGCAACCATTTGCCGACTAATTTATGATCAAAACTCAGATGTAGAATTTGTCACTAGTTGCCTGTGTATAGACCCACAAGTATTTTTATTTTTTAAATTTTTGAAGGTTCAACCAAACAAAACACACCAGTCAAGGATTCAGCTCCATGAATCCCAGACAAAACACAAGAGTCAATGATTCAGCATAATAAATTCCAGAAGAGAAGATTTCTGGAAGACGGCCCATACTCACTTCTATATAATTCTACCACAGGTATGCAACAACTCACAAAATGGGATCACTGCTGGCATGTAAACAGAAAATGCAACAGTAGTGATTTGTCACAGCAAGCAGTGGTCAGGGAGTTCAACACTGAGGAGTTGAACTCAATGAATTTAAACCACACACATTTTATGTTTGATGGAATGTAGGATAATTAAATATTGCTTACACTTTTTCCATAGCTACTTTTACTAACACTCTCTGCAGCTTATCATTGTGACATCTTCTATATTTATATCACTTATTTTCTTTAAAACCGGTCAACTGATTTGCTTCCAAATTGTTACTGAGAAAAAAAAACAAAACAAAACAAAAACAAAAACCTTCCCTCTTATTCCTGCAGTGCTGGTATTTTGCATAACCTGCATTTTTTTCTTCCAGAATTTTAGCCTAAACCATACTATCTTTATATAGCCTTCCCTTATCTGTTTTGCCTCATTTTCTTTATTTTTTACACACTGTTTTCATATATTTCAATATATTTCCCTGCAATACGCAACATATTACTGGCCTATTCCATTACCTTTTCACATTTTAGTCCATTGTGTAAAACTCAATTATGTGAAAGAAACAGAGTTTAGATAAATGAATAGTTTAATATGGTCCCAAAAGCCTCAGACAAATAGAGAGATCTACAGGCATTCCACTGTACCATCCATTTGAACTCAAACTTGCTCTTGCCAAAACAATAATTTTTATTTGCTTGTTCATTGGGGTGGTTTATGTTGCCACGTACTACATCATTAAAAGCGTAAACTGCAGACAAACTTCACACCATATCTATGAGCAGCAATATGCTAGTCATATAAGGAACCTCAATGATGCCTTATATGACCACAGTGCAATATGTTTTAAATATGAGTATTGTGTTCTTTATAATTGATTCATTAAAGATGGCCATAGGGAACACTACTTTCATATTAGGCTGCAATTAAAAGAAAAAAAAAAACAGCAGCAAATTAAACTGGAAGTAAGTCATCCCCTCGAGTTCACATGAGCACATTAATATTAAAAGCATGTTAACCCTAACGACACCTCCAGATGTTTAAGATCATCCTGGTGAATCCTCTAGGTATCTAATATTGTCTATTCATATCTATAGTAATAATTTCAAAAACATATTCCTTACAAGCTATTCAGAGATTTCATTTTAAAGCTATCATTTGGAAAACAATCTCATTGATACCTGATGATTGCATACTACAGCCAAAGGAGTACCATCATTTCAAATCCCTCTAAAGATCACACCTGAGCAATATAGACAGACTCATATAGCTGCACATAGAAGCTCAAAGATGGATGGATGAATAAAATGTTACTAATAGTAGACATGTGCTAATGAGGTATTTTAAGCAGTTTGCAAAATAGCGTGAAAGTGAATATCTAGAGCATTTACCGCGAGTTATAAGATCCAGTTTACAACCGATTATCTAATGAATACTACCAGTATAAAGATATGCTTCTGCTGAGTAGTTTGCCAGTTACACTTCTTTAGTATAATTTATGGTTCTGTAGAAATTAAATGAACTGTGACAATAGCACCTCATTTTGTCAAAAGATTCAGGATACAACCAGTAGATGATAGAAGTGCATACTTCTAAAACACCCTTGGAGAAAATGATTTAACACGGTTATAGTATTTTTAGACTGAGAAACAACATTAATTTAATAATTTACTTATTCAGGCCAGTGACCTACTCAATTTTCATTTACATACAGTGTTTATATATTAATAATCAATTTCATACAGCATTCTCGGTTTTTCTCATATTCATCTTTTTGACTGAATAAAATTAATCTGCTCAACAGTGTTTATCATTTATTAGAAGTTCTGCATGTAGTTCAGTAGGGTAACTTGCTCATTTAAGAGGGTTTATTCATATACATACACACACACACACACATATATATATTTACACACACACATAGGTCTACCAAAAAAATGTCAATATGGTTGACTTTGACCACAAAATGCTGACAGTGTCAATGTTGAAAATCTACAACACATGCACCAAGCACTGACCTTTGTGCGTGCTATACTGCACACTATTTATTTATTTTTTTAACATGAGGCAATAACCCCCCCCCCCGTTGCACCCTGCATGTTGATGGTATCAACCCCATACCGTCTACTTAATATGTATGATCACACAGCATCAGGGAAGGTCATATTTTAGTAACACAAACAACTGTGTGATCTCAAATATCTGTATACTTTCTGCTTAGTCAATTAAATTGTGTGAGCTAAATAGATGCAGACCAAATGACATTTCAAACATTTTTGGCTTTACCATCCACCCACCTACAATCCCTTTTCCCATTTTTGCGAATGGGGGCAAGATGTCACTTCAACAGTGACAAACAACTAGAGCTAAGGTTCCCACTGCTGGATGGCTAACCCTGTCACTGTTTTTCTTTCGTACTGCCCACACTTGCATGCACATCTACTCCTTTAGCCAACTTAGAGTATCCAGTCTATATACTGCATGTCTTTGGAGTGTGACAGGAAACTGGATCACCTGGAGAAAACCCATATGAACACAAAGAGGACATGCAGACTCCACACAGAAGGACTCAAGCTGAGAATCAAACTGGAGAACTTCTTGCTGTGAGGCGCAAAAGCTATTCACTGTGCCACCCTCTCTCTCCATCTAAATACACACACACACATATACTACAGTGCGGGTAAGGGAAAATTCCCTTTTCCCCACTGTAGTGTGACATTGGAGTGAGAATAATAAAGTAGGGGGGTGTGGGGGCACAGCCCCTCACATGGGGGGTGCAGGGGAGCGAAGCCCCCCCCCCCCTGCAGAAACATAGATTTTTTTTTTTGAACTACACATACATGGAAGCGCTTTTGTGCATGTGTGTTCGATGTTTTGTGATTCGGACATATGCTGGTCGAACATGTGTCCTAGACCCATATATATATATATATATATATATATATATATATATATATATATATATACACACACACACACACACGTGTGCGCACACACATATACATACGTACAATATATGTATACTAAAATTAAGTGAAATGCTAAATTGTTAACGTCACTTACGATGACAACAAGAGGTCGATAAACAATGTCAACAGGTCTCTAAGCATGCGCCAAAGAATAACCTCAAAGCATGAAAATGAAAAACACTAAAGTTAAAAACAGGGTTGTTTTGTACAAGGCAAGCCCCCCCCCCCCCCTTATCTGGGCAGCTGCACCTCTCAAACTACTTGCTAATTTTATTATAAGGTGGAACAATACCGGGAAAAGAGCATATTCCTCAACCTCAGTTATGTAGCAATCTTGCAGACCTGTTAAACATCTGTTTAGTCGACCAAACTCCATAAGCTAAGTGGATAGCAAACTTGATGACATCTGACTAAATTGTAGGCTCCCATATATATCAAGTCAGTCTATACATACATTTATTTATTACAAACATCTTTCATGTAGCCAGTAATTAAAGCAAATAAAACTATTTCCTTTATTATATTACTGCTTTACAGCCCATTAACCTGTTCACGTCTACCTTCTGTAAATATATTATTTTTGGTACCATGTATTAGTCTCTCTTTCCATTTCCTTACATCCTAAGAAACTGTGTCTACTGTCTCCTCTATTTCTATTTTCTGGCTTCTTTTTCTATCCTGTTTTGCACTACTTTGTATATTTTAACCAGTATAAATTCATTATTCCCTTCTTTTCCCAACTGCTTTTCAACAATTTGTTTCTGTAGTGTATTTCTATCAGCTCTTCCTGTTCTAGAAACTGAGCAAATGAGAAAGTACAGTTTTGTAAAATTTTACCATAACAGTAGATGTCGTTCTCTTCACTGTTGCGGTATTCTTAACATTGGGGATCTTTCTCCCAGGGCAGTCCAATGTTCAGCCAGTATACCAAAGCCTAAATGGTCTTGTACCGCTAGTCACACATATGCTCCCCACACAGAATGTATGGCATAAAAGTGATCTACGGGCACAGTTACCCAGAACTGAATTGCCCTAGAAGAGAACAGTCTCCATAGGACAAAGAAGTCCATGCACCTCCAGAAGGAAAAAAATGCAGAGCAAAAAGGGGAGCCCTCAGACAGAAGGGAATCCAAAACAAAAAACAGAGCAAATAAGAGGGGATTGGAGGGAGGGAGGGAATATTGCAACAGTGAAGAGAAGGACTTCTACTGTTGTGGTGAGATTTTACACAACTGTACCATGTTCTTCTGTACCACTGTTGTAGCATTCTTAAATTTAGGAAGAGTAAAAAAGCAAAAGAAACAGAATGGGAGGTTGAAGGCTGAGAACATCCCACAACAAACCCATATAAAATGGTTCTAGCAAAACCTGCTTTGACCATAGAAACCACATCAAACTTATAATGCTTGATAAATGTATGCAGGGATTGAATTGGTGTCCAGCTCCTTGAAGAAAGCACCAGGAGAGGCTACAGCCATAGTTGGAATGAACTCTAACAGAAATAGACAAAGATTTGCCATGAAAACAAAAAGAAATGGCCTTAGATACCCAGGAGTAGATGGTTTGCTTAGAAACAACCAAACCCCCATGTCCTGGGATGAAAAGACAAAAAGCTTGTCAGATTTACGAATAGTCTTAGTTTTATTCAAATAGCGCCTGAGCAGTCTTCAAATCCAAAGTATGCAAAACCCTCATTAGCAGACTGAGGCGAAGGGAAAATGGAATGGAGTTGCACCGACTGATGGACAACTCATTCACTACCTTGGGCATAAAAGGAGGAGAACTAATATGAAGGGGCACCCTGTCCTTGGAAAAAGTCAAAAAAAGGAGTAATGGCCATAACGGCCTGGAGCTCTGAAACCAAGCCAGCAAGAAAACAGTGTTTCAGGAACAGTGCTGCAAAGTAGCAGAATCTGC
This sequence comes from Protopterus annectens, assembly GCF_019279795.1. Taxonomy (NCBI): domain Eukaryota; kingdom Metazoa; phylum Chordata; order Ceratodontiformes; family Protopteridae; genus Protopterus; species Protopterus annectens. The sequence continues at coordinate 150,173,436 of NC_056725.1, forward strand.
AGGCTCAACTAAGTCAATTTTTCCAAAACAAAATTAATGTCTCAAGGAGGAGGAATAGGTTTTCTTGGAGGCCTAATATGCAGGATGACTTTAATAAATTGTTTGACATCAAAATGAGAAAACAAAAGAGGATTCAAGGCCAGACAAGCAGAAATGGCAGATAAATGGCCATTCACAGAAGAATAGGTCAGGACAGACTGGAGCAACTCACACAAATAAGAGAGGACCAAAGGGACCCCCACTGAAAAAGGGCCCTGGTTACGAGCATGGCACCAAACAGAAAATCTTTTCCATTTGGACATATAAGATTTCCTGGTTGAGGGTTTCCTTGCCTCCTGTAAAACCCTGAACACATCCTCAGAAAAGAGGTGCCTGAAAGGGATCAAAACCCTATCACCCACAGTGTCAGTTGAACAGTGGACAAGTGGGGATGGATGGGAGACCCTTTGCCCTGTGTAAGGAGTTCCAACTGGTGAGGTAACTTGTGGCGATTGCCCCTGGCCAGATGCATTAAGAAGGGGGGACCAGTGCTGTCTTGGCCAAAAGGGAGTCACTAGCAAGATTTTTGGGGAATCCAGCTGAATCTTCTGCAAAACCCATGGAAGTAGAGGAAAAGGATGGAAAGCATAATGACATAACCCCTTCCAAGGGAAAGAAAGGGTGTCTGTCTTCCATGCCAAATGGCACGGCCCTTTGGAACAGAAAAGATCTACCTCAGGAATACCCCAGTGATGGACAATGTCCAAAAACACATCTCAATGAAGCATCTATTCATGAGCCTGTATTTTGGACTTGCTCAGAGAGTTTGGCACTAGATTGTGCTCTGAAGGAATGTATACTTCCGCCTGATGAGTTAACTAATAAGTGAGAGCCACCTCCCAAGCCTGAAGAGCCATCCTGTACAGGAGGTAAGATTTTCTGCCTCCCTGCTTGTTGACATACCACATTACTGCAGTGTTGTCTGCGCACACCTTCAAGGGGCCTGGTCAGAACATGTGGGGAAAAACCTGACTAGTGGAATCAGAGCTCTCATCTCCTTGATACTGATATGGTCTGACTTCTAATGGGGGGGCACAGACCATGAACTTTCAGATGACCAAATTAAGACCCCACCCCATGTCTGAGGCATCAGTGAGCAGTTTTTGAGAAGGAACTGGAGACTGAAAGGTTAGGCCAGGGTTGAGAGCAAACTGTTGAATCCACCACTTAAATTCCTTCTTCAGACTAGGGAGGAGAGGTACACTGAAATCCATTGGGTGGCAATGTTGCAGCCAAACTGACTTGAGGTACCACTGAAGCTTCCAAAAATGCAGTCTAATAAGAGGGATCAGTCAGTCGAATAGAAGAGGCCATAAATTCCAGGGCTCAAAGAAACTCTCTGGCTCACATGGCAGTCAGAGGAAGAGACTGAAAGAAAGCTGTCAATGGCAAAACCTTTGGAGGTGGAAGAGAGGCCAACAGTGTCACTGCCTGAATCCTGCACAACAGATATACATGATCCTGAGATGGAGTCAGGATGGACTTTTGGAAGCTGATAGTGAACCCCATACTTTGAAGGACAGGGATGGTGAACTCCAGATCCTGTAAAAGGTGCTTGGGAGAAGGTGCCTGAAGCAACAGTTCATCTAGATGAGGAAAAATCTGAATGCCCTGAAGCCTGCAGAAAGGAATCACAGGAGCTAGGCATTTTGTGAATGTGCTTGGAGCAGTAGAGAAGCCAAAGGGCAAAACAGAGAAGAGAAAATGAAAGGAAGAAAGGCAAACATAAAACCTTCCTGAAAAGAGGGTGAATAGGGATACAAAGGTAAGCATCCTTCAGATCCAAAGACAACAGAAAACCCAGGGGTAGTAAAAGAGAAAATAGGGTTTGAAGAGTAAGCATCTGAAAAAAGTGACCTTGAGAAAGATATTGAGCAGGGATAGATCCAGAACAGGATTCAAAGTACCATCATTTTGAGAAACCAGGAACATTCTGGAATAAAAACCCTTTCCCCTTGGGAAGGGGGGACAAGCTGAATGGATACTTGGTTCAGCAGGGACACTAGAACCTCCAAGAACTGAGGAAGTTGCTCTACAGGAGGCTCAGGAATCCCTGAAAAAGGAGGGAGAGACTTCCATACCATAAAGTAACCCTGATGAATGATAGAAAGAACCCAACAGTCTGAAGGAATGAGACATCAATTTGGAAGACAAATGGAAAGCCAAAGGGACAAAGAAACCAGGTTTTAAGAGGAGGGGAGGGGGTAAATTGTGAAAAAGAAGCAGCCTTATCAGATAAAGGAGGCTTCTAGGCCACAGAAATCTGAGAAGCCTTAGCAGAGGGGGGCCACCTACCACCCTTCCTGCCCTTGAAGTCCTGGTGGAGCTGCCTGTGAACAAAAGCAGATCTAGAAGGACAATTCCTCTGGAACGTAAGGATAGGAGAGACAAAAATATTATTAAGGTCCTGTAAAGGCTTTGCCTTTCTCTTGAAAAGACAAACAGGTCAGTAGCAGCAGTCCCAAAAAGATGTTTATAATTCAAAGGATCATCCAACAACTTGGTCTTAATGTCTTCTGGCAAAGACTTGAGATGAAGCCAAGAATAACGCCTCATGACAGACCTAAAAAGTCCCAGCCCAGGAAGAGGCACCGGCAGCATCATAGGGACACTTAATAAAGTGGTGAGCCACTTGAGAAGCAGAATCTAAAATAGATAAGGCAGAGGATTTGCTTTCAGAATCAAAGAGGTCAGAAATAATTTGACAAGCCTGAGCAATCAAGGCCAGAGCATACATGGTCATGTGGGCCCGGTAATTAACAGACCTAAAGGCCAAAGTAGTAGTAGTGTGAAATTTCTTACCAATCCTCTCCATTGCCTATTATCTGTATCAGAAAACAAAGTTTTGGAAGAAGGCAAGAGCTTAAAAGGTTTGTCAGAAGAGACTGACACCATAGCAGTATCAGCAGAGGGGAATTTAAATAAAAACTGACAATCCTCAGGAACTTTATAGAACCTATTAGGTTTATTAGGATCAGAAGGCTGAGAATCTGGAGACTTGGTAGCAGCAATGCAAGTGTCTAGCTAAGCAGCCGACACAGGAGGAACTGTCTAGCTAAGCAGCCGACACAGGAGGAACTGCAGATAGTTTAGAAGTATCCACCTGAAGCAACTCATAATATCTCCTCTATCAGACAATTGAGGAGAATTCCACTTAAAGTGCTCCATCATCCTAGAAATTGTGTCCCCAAAGGACAATTCCTCAAAAGGATAATCATGGCTAACAGATTCCTCCTCATCAGAACCATAAGCCAAAGATGAAGGCATCTGTGAAGAACAGGACAAAGACCCATCATCAGACACTGAATCCTCATCCGAAGAATCCAGTTGCATAGAATGTTAAGAAGGGGTGTATGTCCAAGAAGAGCAGGTACCAAAACACCTGAAGAGGCTGCAGGACCATCAAGACAGAAAACAAGCCCTGACTAAACTCTTGCCATTCCCTTTGAGGATCCTTAGGATGGATTAAAACATGCTTCATTTTTGCCTTTTCTTGGAAGGGATATCAGCCCTAATAAATACTGTAGGTTGCAACAATTGGTAAGATTTGATAAGAGAAGCCAGAACCTCCTCCCTGACCAATATCTACGGAACCCTTCGAGGACCCTCCAAGATAACCAACCATGTTCTCACCCCCAACATCCAGAGCAGACATCTGCAAAGCCTCAGGGCACATCTGAGACATATGGAAACATTCCTACAATGGGGCAAGGCCCAGGAGGAGGATGGCTCCCTGTTGTAGAAGGAAGTAGTTGTCCACAAAAAATCTCAAAAATTGATGGGCCAAAGAAGAGCCATAAAGACAATAGAGTGGACTATTAAAGATAAGAAAGAAATTATGTATTGTTACGATTATACAAAAAGCAAAGAATTTCCAGACAAAAGATATATAAAAAGATTAAGAGAGAAATTAGAGGAAAGAAAAAATACTTCCACAAGAAAACCTGTCAGAAGCTTCAAATAAAAATTTGTGTTTATTAATACAACATATTTGTGAAAAACAGTATATAGACCAAGAAACTTTGATCTGTTTGGAAAAAGAAACATTTGAGAAAGGGCAAAAATATAAACAATGAAACCTAGAGACTTTTGAAAAGTATAAAAGAGAAATATGAACATGAGAAAGAGAGAGAGATTTGATATGGTGCAATGTTTATGCAAACGTGAAAGCCAAATTAATCGATATAAAGAAAGCAGCTCCAAAGATAATCAAAGAGAAATACAGACAAAGGCACCCAGATATGGAACATTTCACAATAAAAAAGTAGTACCACAGAGATGGAATACAAGAAAGAAGATTAGTAAAGTAGAAGTTAAAAAAATAGAAGTTAAAGTTATGGAGTGCCTGCGAAGTGAAGGATTTGGTGTAGAAGGTCTAACACAGGTTATATCACAGAAGGATGGAACGAGTCCTCAAAGTAAGAAGAAACAAGAAGACCAGGAGACATCCGAAGAAGAAATATGGACATGGGAAAGAAAAAGAGATTTAATATGGTGTAATATTTATGCAAAGGAGAAAGCAAAACTAACCAATACAAAAAGAGAAGCACCAAAGTTATTTGGAGAGAAATACAGGCAAAGTAATCCAGACATGGAAAACTTTACAATATAAAAAATAAGAAGACAAAGAGGAAAAGTAAAAAAGGACATTAATAAAGGAGAAGTTAAAGAAATAGAAACCAAGGTTGTGGAGTCCCTGCAAAGTGAAGGATTCAGTGCAAGAAATCTAACTCGAAAAGCACTACAACAAGATAGAGCAATGGACATCCAGATTAAGGGGAAACCAGTGGAACAGGAAGCAATTGGTCAGGTGTCATATAACAATATTTTGCAGCCTTCCACAGGAAACCAATACAAATTTTCACTTGAAGCTGGGCAGCGAGGGAAGAAACAGAAAACTGTGGAAACTCTGACTCAGTCAATCTGAGGAGTGATAGGCCAGTGAGTTCCAATATGACAGAGCAACGGATGGCACAAGATGAAATTGAAGAGAATGTGCCACAGGAAGATGCTATAAAACTTTCTACAGAATGTGCCAGGAAATGGAAAACAAAAAAATGTGCCTTCAGTTTAGAAGAAAATGAGCCAAGAGAAGAGTTGCTTGATTTAATAGCAACAGATATTAAAGTCAATGAAAGAAATAGACTGCAGAATGTCAATAAAACCCAAAAAGTCAGAAGTTTTGGTAAAACAAACACAGTAATTAGGACTGTCCATAGAGATCCATGTGATATAACAAAAATAAACAGCATATATTACTGTGCAGCTAAATTAATAACTGATAAAGTTCTACCACAAGAAGACAGGGCAGTGAGGGAAAGGAAGGGGAGAAATCGAATATCATTATGGAAGTATCAAATAGAGAAAACTATAAAGTAAATAAGACAAGAAGTGTCACTGTTAGAAAAGTACAGAAGAGGGACATATTAACAAAAATACTTACAAAGATATTAAAAGATAGATGTGATAAAAGCAATGCTCAATATTAGAACAGATCAAGATCTATCATGCACTATCGCAAATTAACTAAAAATCTCAGCACAGACGGAAAAACTTAGAAGATACGCAGATAAATATAAAGGAAAAGTACAAAATAAGCAATTTATTGATGACCCAAAAAAGTTTTATAGAGAATTGGTAAACAAGGAAAAAAGAATTGAAAGATCACCAAAAAAAGAAGAAATAGATTCATTTTGGAGAACTATTTATGAAGATCCTGTGAAACAAACATGCTAAATGGATAGAAGAAGTAAAAGAAAGAATACGAAGTTTAAAGGTACAGGATATGAAATAGGATGAAATAACAGTTAGACAGACAGAGACAAAGTTAAGAAAAGCCTATAATTGGAAAACCGCAAGCCTAGATGCAGTACCTAACTTTTGGTTAAACGTATTAACATCTTTGCACGTAGATTTAGCCATGAGTAAGAACTATTTATATGAGTACCCCAAACAAACACCAACCTGGCTAACAGGAAAAACAATGCTCCTACTTAAGAGTGAACCTGCAAACTACCCTAAAAATGATAGACCAATAACTTGCCTTCTGGCGACGTATAAACTATATATTGGAATTGATGCCGACAGAGTGTATAGTCATTTAGAAGAAAACTCAATTTTGGCAGTAGAACAAAAGGGAAATAAAAGAAAGCCATATGCAACAAAGGATTATTTGTTGTTAAATAGTCATAGGGGAGAACTGTAAAAAGGGAAGAATCTAAGTCTGGCATGGATTGACTACAAAAAAGCATTTGATAGTATGCCACATTCATGGATAAAAGAGTGCTTATAAATGTATAAGATACACTTCTACACAGATAGACTACATTACAGTGACTATGAAACAGTGGCAGTCCACTCTGCAATTAAGTCATGATAAAGGACAAATTATTATTCCAGGGATAAAAGTTCAAAGGGGGATACTCCAGGGTGACTCTCTGTCACTGCTGCTATTCTGCCTTGCCCTTAACCCATTAAGCTGTCTACTTAACAGCTTAGGTCATGGCTATAATTTGGCTCCACAAAACAACAAAGTGTAAAGACTTCTCATTTTCTTTTTGTAGATGATTTAAAACTTTAAGTTGTCAAAACTTTTTCAGATGATATAAAAATGTAATTTGGCCTTGATAAATGTGCTTAGTCTACCAGAAGCATATCAGCATCAAGCAGGAATGGAAATCAAACCAGAAGTAGATAAAAATCAGGCAGCAACTGAATGTGCCAAAAACAAAAGAAAGAATTTAAGGTGAAGGACCAGATGAGAAGGCAAGAAATGTGAAAAATGGATAAACATAATTGCAAGTATAGAACACTTCTGGAAGAACCTCATGTTGATCAGGAACAAATGCAGGAATGGTTAAGGAGAGGTGAATTCAAACCAATAGATGAAAGGTTAATACTGGCGGCCCAAGATAGTGGGCTACATACCCATTCATTTACATAGCCCATTGAACACGTGGGAGAAACAGATAAATGGAGGTTTTGTAAAACAGAATTGGAAACAGTTGCACATGTCACTGCTGGTTGTAACATACTAATGGGAGGAGGACTATATACTGAGAGGCATAATAATGTGGCAAGACTGATGTACTGATGTACTGGGGATCATGGAAACTTTATGGCACTGAAGTGGCTGAAAATAATTGGAAACATTAGTCACAAAGCACAATAGAAAATGATGAAGTCTACATCACATGGGATCACACATTACCAACAGTTCAAAAGACAGATGCTAGAAAACCAGATATAGTGGTTCATGAAAAAAAGACAAAAGTAGCATTGATCACTGAAATCGCCACAACCACTGACTACAGTGTCTTGCGTAGACAGAGGCAAAGTCATAAAATATCAGGATTTGCAGGCAGAAACAAGAGCAGTATGGAAGACAGATACTCAGAACATTCTAGTAGTAGCAGGAGCAACAGGTCTTATAAAAAAAGAATCTACAATCGTATTTAGATATGTTATCAATACATGTAACTCCATACAAATTGCAGGAGTCATTACCGGGCACACTGCAGGTGCTGTGAAGAGCACTTCTGGTTGATATCAAAGATTGAAACAATACTAATTTCAAGAACTTTAATCTTACTTTGACTTGGGAATGGGGTCCATTCCCATCATGGTAATAGAAACCCAAAAGATTTGGAAAAATTAAAAGACATGTGGAAAGCTGTATCCATGCCAGCCCCCGATGGGGTTGCAGCAGAGTAATCCAATGTGGACGCTGAACAACTTTAGGCACAAGTGCTTTACAGATACTACAAGAGGAATGGTCATGGGAAGTACCCAAACAAGAGAGAGAGACAGATCGAGATGATGCTTATGGGGAATCTGCCTCCCACACTGACATTTTTCCCTTTTTGGATGACGTGAACTCTAGCTAAGCAAAACCAAAAGAAAAGAAAAATAAATAACTCAAATTGGGTACTTACCTAATGTCTAGGTTTTCAGCATAGCAACAACGTGCTCAGACCAATGAGCAATAATGGCGTTCAGACTGGTGACAAAGTTGTTCTGGGCAACTGTGTCTGTACGTCACTTTTATGCCTTACGTTCTGTGTGGAGAACATGTGTGTGACACACGGAGCATACAAGATCATTAGGCTTTGGTATACTGGCTGAACGTTGGACACTTGGGTGGTAGGTCCCCAACATTAAGAATTACTGAGCCACACACAGAACATTTTCTGTTAGCAAATAGGGGTGGTCATAGACACAAAAGGGTGGGGAACACTTGATGAGCAGTTGTACTCCCTGCCAACTTCGACCACATTTATAAGGTGTTGTACTGTGTTCTGGCCCTAAGACCTTCTAGGAGCACAGACTGGACAAACATTACATACATCAGAACCTATCCAATTATCAAGTTTTAATTTAAATGTATCTAGAGTAGATTAACACCGGACCACAATCGGAAGAGAATTAAAAAAAAAATCTGCAGAATTGGAATAAGATTGCCTTTCCTTAGTTCTGTTTAAACCTACAGAAAATTTTAGCATCTTATGCTTCACAGTGTTATTACAACTACTATCAAGATTTAATAATAAAAGTACTTTTCTTTAAAATCTTAAAACCAAGAATCAATCTACTTCTATAACACCTATACTGTAATGAACACAATTTTGTGATGCTACATTTCTCTCTGTAAATAAGTTGAGGAAATCCAAATAGCCTCCAAGTTAATTCTTTGAACAGAATTATCACATTCTTCTTCTTTTGGCTGCTCCCATTAGGGGTTTCCACATCATATCATCTGTTTCCATTTCTTCCTGTCCTCTGCATCTTGCTCTATCTCACCAACCACCTGCATGTTCTCTCTCACCACATCCCTAAACCTTATCTTAGGCCTTCCTCTTTTCCTCTTATCTGGCAGCTCCATCCTTAGTATCCTTCTCCCAATATACCCAGCATGACCCCTCAGCACATGTCCAAACCAACACAATCTCACCTCTCTGGCTTTGTCTCCAAACCGTCCAACCTGAGCTGACCCTCTAATACACTCATTCCTAATCCTATCCTCATAACACCCAATGCAAATTTTAACATCTAACTCTGCCACCTCCACTCCGACTTCTGTCTTTTCATCAGTGCCACTATCTCCAACCCATATAACATAGCTGGTCTTACTACCATCTTATAGACTTTCCCTTTCACTTTTACTGGTGCAAGTCTGTCACAAATCACTCCTGAGACTCTTCTCCACCCATTGCACCCTGCCCTACACTCTCTTCTTCACCTCTCTTCCACACTCACCATTACTCTGAACTGATGATCCCAAGTATTTAAAACTCATTCACCTTTGCCATCTCTACTCCCTGCATCCTCACCATTCCTCTGTCCTCCCTCTCTTTCACACACACATATTATGTCTTAGTTCTGCTGACCTTCATTCCACTCCAGTCTAGAGCATATCTATCCTCATACTGTTTCTATGTATATTCTCCTGTTCTGCACTTTACCCTTCCTTGAATTCATTTCTAGCCTCACTCATAATTGCCTTTCCTAGTGCACCTGCCCTATTTTACTGTCTTCAGACTCTTACTTCTTAATGTTTTTTATGTTTTGCCTTGCTTTTAGCTGCTAGTAATACCTTTCTCTCCCCTCCAAAGCCCCTCTCTATTGTAGCTTATTTTAACCATACAGTACTGGGTTTGCTTCAAGTAAATCTATTTGTGTAGCTTGAGGCCAGTCTCCTTTTTATTTTATTTCTGGTGACTATACTTTAGAAACTGTATATCCTTGTCTCTCAAGCTAGTTTTTCACTATCTTTTTCTGATTGTTTCTAGGACTTCATCTTGACCAGGGTGCTAGCCCCGCTCTGTTCGCTCCCCTACCCCCATTCCCACCCACTCCATTACAATTACCTTTATACCTAACTATCCCTCCCCTTCCTGTCCCACTAGCCCCTACAATTCCACTTCCTGCCTATTGCCACAACCACCTTACTAATCTGTCAATCTTGTCAACACCATTTCCTCTATACCACTGTTTCTCTACCTACTCTATCTCACCATATTTTATTCCAACATGTATTATTTTCTAATATCTTCTACACTACTCCATATTCTCTCTCTATCTCCACCTCTTACCACTCCAATCTCTCTGACCCACTCCTATGTTCACCAACTTCTGACTCATACAACATATATCCAACTACTTCATCTTTTACTATCTCCCCTAATCTCTTTACCACCTCTACCTCAAGTCTATATAAACTATCCATAATACAGGTTTTTAAACATTCCCACAAAGCTAAGTCAAAACTATACAAACTCCATCTAGCATCTACTACACACACTCTCCTCACTAAAAACCTACTTTGTTTTGGAGATATCCATCCCAACCCTGGCCCCTCTTCTCTCCCCAAAACTACCTCTACACTGCCCCCATATTACTCCTCTAACAGTCACCAACCTCAGTCACAACAATCATCTCCATCCAAATACTTAACTATTTACTTATTGAATATTCAGAGTCTACCAAATAAAGTCACTTAGCTGCACTCATGGATAGCTCTCAATACCCCTCACATCCTCTCCCTATCTGAAACCTGGCTCAAGCCACAAATCTCAAATAGTGAAATACTCCCACCAGGTTATAATATCTTCTGATCTGATAGACCTGTAAAAAAAGGTGGTGGCGTGGCCATCCTCTACTGAAACATTCTTAACCTCTCACCATACCCTTCCCAAATTCCTGACTTCCTCCCAGCTGAAATCATCATCCTTAACTGCCATCTGAATCCCCACAAAAAACTTGCAATTGCCTCTATCTACCTTCCTCCTGGTTACAATCTGCCCATTCTTGAAAACATCCTATCCTGGTTCTCCCACAACATACCATATGAGACACTTATCCTTGGTGATGTCAACATTGATTGGCCCAAACTCACAACTGACTCCCTCCAACTCAGTATCCACCCACACGGCTTCCACCAACTTATAACATCTCCCACGCGCTTCCATAAAAATTCCACTTACAGCTCCATCATAGACTGGATCCTTACCAATTCCCCCCACCAATACCACAATCCCACCACCTTACCTGACTCCCTCAGTGATCATCTCCCTACCACCATCTTAAGACACTTCTCCCATATTCCTAAACCCCACCTTATCAAAGACTGTCAAAAACTATCGACTTTTAATTCATCCCAATTTAACTCCATTCTCCACAACATAGATTGGTCCATCCTAAAACACCTCCCCCTAAACAATGCTGTAAGCACTTTCAATAGCATCTTCACGAATACTCTAAACTCCTTAGCTCCCTCTAGGAAGATCAGAGTAAAATCAAACCATGCTCCCTGGCTCTCCAAAGAGACTAGGTCCCTTATGAAACAAAGAGATCATGCTTGGAAAACCTAGACTAAAACTAAACAACCACCTTTTCTTCAAAAATACAGGCAACTGAGGAGCCTTGCAAAAAAACATACAACTAATGACAAAAAGTTATACTATAGCTCTGCTCAGCTTAACAACAAATCCAATCCTTGAACATTTTGATCAACTCTCAACAACACCCTCTATCCTGGAAAGCCCTCTAATCCCTCCCCATACCCTACCTCTTCCTCTCAGGAAACAGCTACCCTCCTGAATAAACACTTTATCTCTTCCATCCAAAATCGGGTAACCTCTAAGCCAAACTCTACTTCAACACCCAGCTCTCCAAGTCCCACTAACACAACTTTGTTTTCTGTTGAGCCAGTTCCCATTACTTACATCAAATCTCTACTACTCAAGCTAAAACCTTGCTCTCCTTCCACTGACAATCTATCTCCTACATTCCTCAAACTTGCTGCTGACTCAATTGCCTATCCTGCGTCTATACTAACCAATTCTGGAATCAACTGTCCCCACCTTTTGGAAATCTTTCTTCACTATCCCTCTTCATAAAGGTGGAAACTCCACTGACCCCCTCAAACTACCGACCCATTGCCATTCTGTCACCCCTCTCCAAGATATTAGAAAAATGTATTCACTCACATCTTCTCAATCACCTCTTCACACACCACTTACTTACCCCTACCCAACATGAATTGAGTCCTCACCACAGCACCACCACTGCCCTCCTCTCCTTCACTCATATCATTGCAGAGGCCCTAGACAACAATAAACTCATTTTCTGTCTCTTCCTAAATCTCTCCAAAGCCTTCGATACTGTCTCTCATCCTCTACTACTATCCAAACTCGCAAATCTCCACCTATCCCCCTCCACACTTGCCTGGTTTAATAGTTACCTATATGGCAGGGAACAATCTGTCAAATGGCTCTCATCCTCCTCACCTTTCCTTCCCATCTCCACTGGTGTTCCCCAAGGCTCCATCTTGGGACCCCTTTTGTTTAACATCTTCACCAATGATCTTTACACCTCATGCAGAGAATCCTCCCTTATTCAGTATGCTGACGACTCCACACTTATTATCCATCTCAAATAACATTCCTGAACTAGACTCCCTGACCCAACAGTCCCTACTATCCACTGAACAATGGCTCTCTCACAACCTATTGATCCTAAATCCCAAAAAGACCAAACTCCTACTTTTCCTTCCCCATTCTCTTTCTCATCACAAAACCTCCTTTTTTATTACATCTTCTAACAATACAAACATCCAACCTGACACCCACGCAAAACTCCCAGGGGTCATTATCGATGATGAACTCAAGTTCAACCTACACATACTCCAATGTATAAAAAAAAACAAACCAAAAACTAGGTCTGCTATATCAGAACAAAAAAATTCCTAACCCCTGAATCTAGACTTACCCCGGGCCAGGCACTCCTCCTCCCCTCCCTCATATGCCGCCCCAGTTCTTACCAATATCCAGGCCTCCACTCTAAACAAACTGCAACAGACTTACCATAAAATAGCCAGATTCATTACTAACTTCTCATACAACTCATACCACTGCATTTCTTTAAACTCTCTCCAATGGCTTGAACTTCCCCAGTTTCTGCTATCTTATCAGTTTCATATGCTACACTCTATTCTTTATAAACCCTCCTTCTGTCCATCTCTATCTTCCTTAGTCTCCATCTACATCCCATCCCGGACCCTCCATACCTCTAACCAACAATTACTTGATATCTACCACCCAAAAAGGTCAGTAGGCAAACTACTCTACAAACACTCCCTTGCCCATGCTTGGAGCAAACTTCACTTTGACTTACGTTTAATCTCCAACACCTCACACTTTAAAAATGAACTAAAAGCTTATTTTCTCAATTCCAGAACCTGCCCTTGCCATGACCCTACCTAGTCTTCCTTCCCTTTATGTAACCTCAAAAGGACCATACTTAGTACCTCATTACACCTCACTCTCCAATGTGTCTATTATGCATTTGCACAATTTTATACAAACAAAAAAATGTTTATTGTTGACCTATTGAACTATATCAGTGTAAAATTGTTACTTAGCTTCTTTTTAATGCAACTTTAACTTTATGCATGTAACCCAACATATGTGAATCGTTTTGCTATAACTGCTGTTATATCAATATTGTATAAAATTTACTTATTTTAAAATGCATTACTGGAGCTTTTCTCCTCGGGACTCCACCGAAAATGGGCCAAAAGCCCAGTTGGACAAACACAGTTAACAAATGTCAATAAATAAATAAATAAATATCTCCTCGACCTGTTTCCTACTCTCAACTACAGATCACAATATCATCCACAAACATCATAGTCCATGGGGACTATTGCCTGATCTCATCTGTCAACCTGTCTAACATCACTACAAATAAGAAGGGGCTCAGAGCTTATCCTTGATATAATCTCACCTACACCTTGAAAGCATCCATCACTCCTACTGCAAACCTCACCACTTTAACACTGCCCTCGTACATATCCTGTACCACTCTTAAATACTTCTCTGCCACTCCCAACTTCCTCATACAGTACCACAACTCCTCTCTAGACACCCTGTCATATGCTTTCTTCAAGTCCACAAAGACACAATGCAACTCCTTCTGCCTTCTCTGTACTTCTCCATCAACACCCTCAGAGCAAACATCGCATCTGTAGTGCTCCTTCCTGACATGAAACTGTACTGCTGCTCACTAATCATAACCTTCGTTCTTAACTTACCTTCCACTATTCATTCGCATAACTTCAAGCTGTGACTAATCAATTTTATCCATCTGTAGTTATAGTTACTACCCTTATTCTTAAAAATTGGCACCAATACACTTCTCCACTCCTCAGGCATCTTCTCATTTTCCAAGATTCTGTTAAACAATCTAGATAAAAACTCCACTACCACCTCTCCTAAACACTCCATGCTTCTACAAGTATGTAATCTGAACCAACAACCTTACCATTCTTCATCCTCTTCATAGATGTCCTTACTTCCTCCTTGCTAATCCACTGCACTTCCTGAATCACTATCCCCATGTCATCCAACCTTCTCTCTCTCTCTCTCTCGTTCTCTGCATTTATCAGCCCCTCAAAGTACTCTTGCCATCTCCTCAACACACACTTCTCACTTGTGAGTACATTTCCCTCATTATTCTTAATCACCCTAACCTGCTGCACATCTTTCCAAGCTCAGTCCCCTCTGTGTAGCCAATCAGTACAGGTTCTTTTCTCCCTCCTTAGTGTCCAACCTTACATAGAACTCACCAAACACCTTATCCTTACCGTTCACCACCTCCCTCTTCATCATATGCCTCATCTCCTTGCACTGCTGTCTACTATCATCTCTCTGAAAATCCCACTTCTTTGCCAATAGCTTCTTCTGTACACTCTCCTGTAACCCCTCATTCCACATCCAGGTCTCCTTGTCCTCCTTCCTCTGTCCAGATGTCACATCAAGTACCTTTTTAGCTGTCTCCCTTTCCACCTCTGCTATAGCTGCCCAGCTATCTGATAACTCAGGACTGCCACCCAAGAGCCTGTCTTAACTCTCTCCTGAACTCCACCTCACAGTCAACCTTTTCCAATTTGCACCATTAGATCCTTGGCACTGTCCTCACTCTCCTCCTGCTCTTCTCTGGCCAAATACACGTGTATATGCA
Source organism: Protopterus annectens (assembly GCF_019279795.1). NCBI lineage: Eukaryota > Metazoa > Chordata > Ceratodontiformes > Protopteridae > Protopterus > Protopterus annectens. The sequence goes on from NC_056725.1 coordinate 150,188,496, forward strand.
GAATTAATTATTGTAGTTCAATACGGGTTTTAACATGGATTATGTAAAGTTTAATCAATTTTTCAATGTCACTGTTAGAAACATTTTAAGAGCAATGCAACTTGAATAAGAGTTTTTAAAATAATCCTGCCCAGATGTACAGTGAAAGAAAAGTAGTTAGAAATATATATCTCTATAGCTGTTTATCCACACACACACATATATATATATATATATATATATATATATATATGTGTCTACTTCAAAATATTTGAATCTCATAACATTGAAATTCAAAACATTGAGACCATAATATCAAAAACCCAAAATACCGAAAACCCAAAACAGAAAACTCAGAACACTGAAAGTGTGCATCAAAACATAGAAAACTACAATACACATGTAAATAGCATCCCCTCCAGCTATAACACCACCAAAGTAAGAAACACTTTTTACTATGTTTCTGCAGGGGAGGCAAGCCCTCCTGCACCCCACCCCCCCATAAATTAATTATACCAACTCCTAGATTGCACTACAGTGGAAAAAAGTTAATTCCTAACCCCACTGTAACATGATCACCATACAGAATGTAAACATATGGATGTGTTGCTTTCATGGAAGTTAAGTTAGTATTCTGAGAAGTGCTGGGAGAAGTAAGTAGGGGAAAAAGTGTTTATTTTGACAATCTGTACGTGTTTTTAAGCCATACAGGTAAGCAATTTAGACATTATGTTTACATTCTGTATGGTAATCGGGATACACTGAGGTTAGGAAATTAACTTTTTCCCACTGTAGTGCGATCCTTGTATTGGTATATTTAATTTACGGGGGAGGGGGGTGGCAGGTGGGCTTGCCCCCTTGCAGAAATGTAGTAAAAAGTGTGTTTGTTAGTTTGGTGTTGTTATAGGTGGAGGGCATGTTATTTACATTTGCATTGTAGTTTTCAATCTTATGATGCAAAGTTTCAGTGTTCTGAGTTTTCGCTGTTATGGTCTCAGTGCTTTGAGGTTCAATGTTATGAGATTTCAATGTTTTGAAGTAGACACACACACACACACACACACACACACACACACACACACACACACACACAAACACCTAAATCCTTGTAATATACCTCTTCCAATACCAACTCCTGCAAGTAGACATTCGTTTCTATCGTAGACATATGAAAGTACATGATTCTGCATTTGCAATTACTAAAATAAATACCTATTTGAAATTCCCAAGAGGAAACATTTTTTAAAGTGTTGCTAATGCCCAAAAATCAATGTTGCTAATAAAAAAACCTGCAATACACTCAGAGTTACCTTTATTCATCCAAAAAAAGTTTGGATGTGGAAAGAAATGAAAACATTTTAAATAATACTGTCCCCAACACAAACCTTGTGGTATACCTTTAATTAAAATATTTAATTTGCAAGCATGACCTCAGATTACTATTCTCTGGTGTCTGTCTTGCAACCAGTTCCTTATCTCAGTGTTTCCAAAACTGTGGTCCACACGATAAAATGTAGGGGTTCGTAAGCTCACTTACACCTATGTGGATTTCAGGCATCATCCGTGAATCCGCATCATCTGTAAATGCAGTAAGAAAAGTTGTGCCGCTCATCCAAAATATGTTAAAAAAAAAAAAAAAGACAAAGAAACTTCCATTTGCAGCTGAGCAGCTTCATTTCTGCATTCGCGGCTAAACAGCTGCTTGCCCTTAGTTTTTACAGGAGAAGAAGAAGGAACAACTTCCGTGTTTACAGCTGACGCAGAGCATCTGCTCACTTGGCCTCTAAAGAACTGGAACCATAGGGCGAGGGGGACATGCGCCCTTCCACTTTTGCAGCTGCAGGTTGACAATTTAAACAAAACAAAAAAAAACTCTTCACTTTGCAATGCGAGTGTCTTCTCCTTTAAGGAGGACTTTGCGTGCACGCCAAAGCAGATGTAATATAACTCAATGCCTGAACTTTGGGGATTACTGTTCTAGAATGGGCTCTGTTGTGGCATGCGATGGACTGTGCAAGTCTGTGAAAACTTTCATCACAACTTTAGTTTCACCTTTATGGAGTTTCTCATGTGAGGGAGTGTAGTGAGAATTGCTGTAAGAAAACAGCAAAGGTGGGTTGCGTTAAAACAGAGTAAAACAGTTTGCATTTTCTTTTTGGACATGTTTCTGTGACTTCGTGTGCAGAAATTACAAGCAGTCATCCGTAATGTTGTTAATCTCTTGGGGGGGGGGGGGTGAACATTTCTTATTTGCACTACCACATTGTATTTATTGTGTCAAATCATTTCTTTGAAACTGACACCAGATTGCTTGCTCAGTGAGAGACAGAAATGCTTATTTTCCTGCAAGTTAAATTCAGCATAGTTTGCACTGAAGGAAATAAGTTAAAAATACTTTTGATCCTTGTTAGAATTCTGGAAATTTGAGCATCTGTTTAGGGTCATCTTAAACAAATGAAGCAGCAAGTCTAACTTTGGTAAAAAGCTACTTCAATCTCAAAGTAGTCTACAGAGACTACATACAATCTGCCTAACTTTACCAGGAGGCGCTACGAGATCTTGATAGTCTGAAAGTTAGGAGGTTGTAAAGTAACGCATGGCAGATCTCGTTTTGCAGCTGTGGGGCAAGGTGTTGCATGGTCATGATGCTTGCTATCTTCTTAAGAGCAAGGGCAGTAACTATTTTTTTTTTTAACTTGAGATGTACTGTAAAGAATGGGTGGCTTGAGTAGCTGATGGGTTTATTTAACGAGGTGTATATTCAAAAGTAAGGGTGGATTTCAAACAGAACCTAGTAACTCCTTAGATGGGAGCAAGGCTTTGTGCCCTTCACTTGTGTTATTTGCGAAACTCGCTGAATGTGTGACTACTTAGTTATTTGTTAACCGGTAACTGAAGTAGCCTTTCCAACTCTTTCCAGTGTGTGTGTGTGTGTGTGTGTGTGTGTGTGTGTGTGTGTGTGTGTGTGTGTGTGTGTGTGTAAGAGGGAAAGAGAGGTGTGTAAGAGGTAGACAGCATACCCTTCAGCTGTCCAGGTTTTTGCAGAATGTCCAGATTTTTGCCTCATATTTTCAGTCCGTTTCTAATAAAATCTGTTTTTCTGGAAAATCCCTGACAAATTGGAGGACTGAAGTCAGAAAATAATGGCAGACATTTGAGCTTTAGACTTCATAGCCTTCAGAAAATTCGTACTAATCCAAAACTTGTTGCTCTATTAATGTTCTGTGTTTATAAGTGCAATAATTAAAATCTGTCCTTAGTTTTCGCCTACTGTACCCCCATTATGACAGGTGCATTTTTCAAGGAATTATTTTCAAGTACGTTTTCAAGGAATTGTGAACTTCAAAGGAAGAAAGTTTACTGGTGCTCATGCTAAGTCTGTTTACAATGTGCAACTGCTTTGTTTAGCTAGCTAGCAAATGGTATCACTATTGTGGTAGAAAATTTCAAAGCTGTGTTAGTAGAGCAACAGGTGATGTACTTGCCTTTTAATGCAGAAGGCTGTGGGTTCTACTCCCACAGCATATTGATGTATTGCTGATACTGTGTTGCATTTTAGGGGGTGGGATACTGAAGTCCTGAATATGTCCTCCTTTGGATTAGATGCCTACTAACTATGAACTTGTTTTCACTTTGTCATTCATGCAATATTACCAGCTTACCATTTTTTGTAATGTAGGGTAAAAGTAGGCAATTTATTCTTCAAGGGTAGCAGGCACCTGTAGATGAAACGCTGAAATAAAAGTTGTTTGCTAGCAGCAACCTTTTCATTAGTTACAGATCTCTTAAAGGTGGAAATATTCACATGACTTTTACTTCTGCAGAGATTGTGCATATTGACTGATACTGGTGGATTGCAATGACAGAAGTTTGAATGGTCTTTTATGGCTGAAATGTTCTGAATTGGCAAGTTTTGTCATTATTCATTCATATGTTTTGTTTTATTGCTTACTGGAAAAATGTGCAAAACTATACATTTATAACACGTACTACCAAATGGTGCTGTATTATACAAGGGATATAATTTAATTATTGTGTATTAAAATTTAATTATACAATTAGGAAGGTGAATCAAAGAACTTTTGAATGGTCCTAAAAATGTTCACAGGGGACTTATGCTTTGAAAACAATCCAAACGTAAACTTAATCTGACATTTGCCAGATGCATTTTCTTTGAATGTGGGTTTCTATGCTGTTTCAGTGAATATGAGTTTCAAAGGCAGAGAGGTTTTAATGCTAAATCTGTTTTCATTGTGAGACTGTATTGCTTTGTTTAGCTTTAGCAAATGCCTGTCCGGGTTTGTTCTATAAAATTTGAAATACAAGTTTTAAATTAAATCCAAAATCTGTAATCATTGTAGAAGTAAAGCAGAAAACAGTATGCATACTGAGAATTTTAAACAGTATTTATGACAACTGGGGAGAAATAGCCAAGTAATGAGACACTGAAATGGCTGCGTGGCGGCGGGGGGAGGGGGCGTAGCCGACTGGGAAGCTTGGGGGATTGATCCAAACATAATGTATGTGTACCACCACCTTTATGGGTCCACCAAAATATTTCCTTTATAAAAGTGGTCCTCCAGCTAGCAAAGTTTCAGAACCACTGCCTTATCTAATTAATCATACAAGAAGTAACTAATATCTTGCAAATGCCTTAGCCAGAGCCAGAAAATTAGTTCTGCAGAAAGCCTCAAACTCATTGCCTTGGTAATCTGATCTTTTCAATTAAGTAATTCATGACCTGCCTTTTATAAAACCATGCAGATGTAAATCAATTTTATCAAATCCATTTGTCTCATTTTGCATGAATTCTGTTAAACACTTCTCAAACTTTTACACAAAACTAAAGCTAAATGGATAGGTGTAATTTGAAACATCAGTTGATTTACCCAATTTTAATCTGGGGGCAATTTTAGATATGGTCCACATTTTAGGTGCAGTTCCAATTAATAAAAGTGTATTGGAAATAAATAAAATATCTGATACTGTCGATGTAAACTTACTAATTAATAATGACAGAATACCATCTAACCCCACAGATTATTTTTTAATCCTTTTCAGCGATTATTAATGTTAATTAATTTAACATTAGCACAGGATATTTGTCCTTTAACATTACAGCTTGTAGTACTTTCTGAGAACCATTACAGTATGTTTTATTGAAAACCTCAGCAATCTTAAAACTGTTAGTTTCAGACATATCATTGTATACCAATAATGGTACAGGACTTTTCATTTTTGTAAACAAACTGATGTAGCTTTAAAATATATCAATATATTCTATTAAATATTTGTTTTCAAATCTTCATTTTTCCATTTTAATTAAACACTGTTCTTAGTAACTTTATTCTATTTAGACATTTATCAATGTAAAATGTTTCGAAAGCCTAAAGGCATGTTTTTTTTCTTATTATATATATAATTTTATTATTCTCCAACTCCACCATTTAGGTGACAAGTTTCTTTTAAGAGTATTTAAGGTCTCTTCGGTTATTTTTACACCAGCAAACAGAGTATCTTCTAATTGTCTCTTTTTTAAGACTTAAATTTGACTAGTAAATCTCCATAGGATCATAGGAGGTTACTAAGCTACTGACTCAATCATTTCAAGCCTAGATGTTTCAACCCAATGTAATACCATAAGTACTCTAGTCAATGCCCAGGACAATATTTTGTAATGACTGCCCATGTCCGGGAGGGTTGTGTGGGTGCTATACCCAGTAAGAATTTATGGATTTATGGTGCGTCATCTACTTGTCCAGGTTCCTTTTGAACAGTGTCATAGAGGTGCTGTGCATCACATGAATTGGCATCTTATTCCAGATATGCTACAGTTGCTGGAAGAAAAATCAGTCCCTCCAGCATGTCTTATTCAAGTCGCAGCCCTTATTTAGGTCCCTGGAATGAGTAGCTCTAGTCCTGTTTGATTTACGTATGTGCAGCAAATTCATTAGGTTTGGGTCAGAGATTGCTCTGGAAGCCAGGCACAGGTCTCCCCTAAGAAGTCTGATACTGAGTATAGTGACAGAGACTTTGGTCAGTCTGTATAAGGCATGTGCTGCAGTCCCTTGATCTTTGTTAGAAAACTTTGAGGTCACTCCAATTGCTGCAGGTGTTTTGTACGGTACATGCTGAAAGGGGTGCTATACTCAATTATGGGCCTGACTAGTGATGAATACAATAGACACATGGTGGTCAAAGTTAAAAGGTCGCAGTCTACTTGTGATCCCAAATCCCTTAACACTTCATAGGTACATAGGGTATGGTTGTTAATTTGATAGTGTGAAGGGACATTATTTTTACCAAAGGGAATGATGATGCATTTCTTTGCATTTAGTTGGAGACCTTGACTAAGACACCAGTCGGTCTGAGTAAGACCCTCCTTATTTGAGGATTCGATAATTGCACCCAGTTTGCAGTCATCCGCAAACTTAAGTCAGCCAGCCACAGCCCTTTAGTTTTGGCCTGAACTTCTAAGTATATACCAAACAGCAGGGGGCCCAGCACTAACCCTTGTGGCACCCGTTGGTGACAGGTCTGCTGGTTGATGTAAAGTCACCCACTTTGATAGTGTGTTACCAGTTTTTGAACCAGTTGGCAACCCATCTTAACAACAAAGGGGTTTACATGTGGGATTATGTCAAACCCTTGCAAAAGTCGAGGTATGCTGTGTGCACAGATCTGCCCTCATCAATGGCCCTGGTCACATTTTTGAAGAAATCCACCAAGTTTAACAGGCAGGGTCTGCTCTTGACAAAGCCATACTGGGTCAGATCCAGGGTTTGGAGGCCACCTATGTCTTTATTTATGAGGTCCATTATGATACGTTTCATCGCTTTACAGATGAGACTGGTCAGACTTATGAGTCTATAATTCTCTGGGTCTGTTGCTAAGCCACCTTTGTGGAGGGGAATAACTGTTGCCGTTCTCCATTCCACAGGAACATAGCCTGTTAGGCTGTGATTGAACATGGTACTTGATGCTGATACTAGTTCATGTTTTAATTTGTTTAGAGGACAGCCTGGGATGTCATTTGGTCGCATAGAGGCTGTGTTATTTTACCTTAGACAAGGCTTCAGCTAAGTAGGATGGGGGGGTGAAGTTTGGGGCAAGGAAAGTGATAAGTTTGAAGGGGATAAGTGAGTGAAATTTTCACCAAATCTGTCCATCAGCAGGTTTTTTTTTTTTTTTATCTTTGCATACTTGGGTTCTACCTTTTAGGCTACGTACATAGCTGTAGAAGACGTTATGGTTATCCTTGCCTGTGATTGCCAAGCTTTTCTCAAAGTTGACCTTAGATGATTTGACATGTTCTCTTATTTGCCTGTTGAGGCTCAGAAGGCTGCTTTTCTATTGTTGGGGCCTCGCCTCAATTTTCTTAGACAGTAACTTTTTGCATTTGTTGTAAAGTTTGATGCTGGATGTCCGCCAGTGTCACTTGTTTTTACTTAGGGCTCTGGCTCTGATTCTCTCTGGAACAGCTGAGTCTATACACTTTGATTGTACAGGGCTTTAGTGTAAACTCTGGTGTAGTTACCACTTCCAGCTGAGGGTGCTGCTTGGAATGCATTTATACCTTCCCCTATGAGAGTATAGATTGCCTTGAAATTTGTTAGTCTGACTTCACCCTTTGTGAGTTCTGGTATCAATGCCAGTTTGAAGGCAACTGATTTGTGGTCATATTTAACTACCGAGGGTCTGACAGTTATGGTGGTGCATCTGTTTATCATGTTAGGGAGGACCAGATCTAGTGTATTAGTTCCTCTTGTTGGGGTTTGAACAATTTGTTCCAGGGCAGCTAAGTTAACAAAGTCAAGAAACTTTTGCGCTAGTGAGTTAGGGCTAGAGTAGGTTTCACAGTTGATGGTGGGATAATTGAAGTTCCCCATGACCAGAATGTTTGGCAATATTTGGAGTGACTCCAGTTTTGTCAAGTAGGCCTTGTGTGCATCATGATCCATGAAGGGGGCTCTATAACTAGCTATGACCTAAATGGGTGTCTTACCCACCATAATCTGAACTTGGAGTAATTCCATGGAGTTGTCCTGTCGGAGTGGTGACTTTATATCTAATATAGATAGAAACACTGCTTCCTTTGGTTCTCGCACATTCCTTTTGCATTCTGAAGGTGTGGAAGGCACTGTAGCCTTGAAAGGCTGGGATACTCTCAGAAGTCTTGAACCAGGCTTCTGTGATACAGACATCTACATCCTCCAGTGATAGGAGAGCTTCCAGGGTGTGCAGGTTTTGGTTTAAGCTCCTAGCATTTAGCAGCATAACCCTTTTTTGCTATGATTGGGAATTTTCACGTTGGCAATTTTGTTCTTTAGACCTTGCCTAAAAAAGGCACTAGCGGGGAGGCAAAAGCCTTTGCTAGCAGGCAAAAGCCTTGTGGTACCAGGTGCAAAGAGTTTCTGGCAAAGCAGCGAGGTTTGTCGACCATGTCATTCCACCCTGAGAGAAACTGGATCCACTTTGAATGGCAACAAACACTAAGCCAATCATTGAAATCCATCACTTTTTGTTTATACAGTGGCATCATTCTAGGTGAGGCTAATATGCTGCTCAAGGCTAGGGACATACCTGCCTGGGATGCATACTCAGAGAGCTCAATCATACCTCTGTTCATATAGTCCAGTGAGGTACATCTCAACTGGTTCACTCCAACATCAGCTGTGACAGACACATAATGGTAGTTGCTGCAGAGAGACCTGAGTGCATGTGTGATCTGATGAATCGTAGCACCAGACAGGCAGCAGACTGTGATTTTCTCCTTATCTAACCTAGTGAGTGTGACATCTGTGCATCTCACTATGGAGTCTCCAAAGACAAGATAATTTGGTATATGAGTGTTACGCCTTAAGGGCTTGGTAGGTGAGACACTTGTGTTGCTGTGTGCCTTGGGTGCTATGGGAACTGTATTGGTTGTAACAGACTTCTGTTTTGGAGGTCTCTGTTTTTTTTTTTAAGTTTTCTGAGACAACCTTCGTGTATGTTGCTTTACGTGTTGGATGCATACTGTATGTGTGAGTACCGTTTACTACATGCATGAGTAGTGGTGGGCGAGTTGACAACCTTTTCAATGTTACTGTTTTGAGTGCTAAAGAGCAGGGATTCAATCTTCTTGGTGTGGATGCATCTCTCATACTCTTCTACTAGAGTAAGTTATTAGTAGAGGGTTGTCAGTGTACATGAGGCAGTTGCTACACTGCCTCAAGAGACCCATGTCAACAAGGCTGGCAGGAGAAACAGGGGTAGCCCAACTATCCATAATGCTAGGTTTGAAGAACATATCACAAAAGGGGTGCTTTCAGGACTGATCTAGGAGGTGCTCTGTACATAGGTGTTTCTGATGGGGTTTCTGCCTGGTGGCTTAATAGGTCACAGCTCACTAACAATATACTTCTTAGACCAGAAATGTACTAAAGATGAGGACTGCACTAATGTACTACAGTTGTATCTATGGGAAAATTGTCAAAATTATCTGTCTAAGGTTCACAATTACACAGCAGAAACCCACTCAAATGCTGGGCTTAAATACCAGATGCTAAAACTAAAACTTTTAAAAACTCAAAAGGACTAATGAGGGTGCTTAGTCCAAGCTCTAGACCAATCACCCTTCACCAGACAGGTGCCAATCAGCACACTTCTCTCACAAGGATGCAGAAGGCCCCCTTCCAATCAAAGATGGCTTGGAAAATGTGCTCAGAATACAACAGCCACTAACAACAGACCTAGATACAGCAAACCTTTATCTGGACTATGCTACAGCTACTAGCTACACTAATTTAAGTGGAAACGCTAAAAAAGTTTTAAACAGCAAAAAAAAAAAAAAAAAAAACAGCCGTGAGACACAAAAAAAAAGTTTTAAACAGGAAAGAGACACTAAAGAATGTTTTAAACAGAAAGCAAATCAGTTATTTAAAACACTGCTTGGCAGGAAAACAAAACAAACAGATATTTTGCAAACAATTACTTTGCAATAAGTGAAAATAGCAAATAAGCTTTGCAAACAGTAAAAACAGCAACAAAATACAATTTAGCAGGCACAGTAAGGCAGACAATTGCAATACAATGGTGCAGTTAACTAAGCAGAACACAATAAAAAGTGCTGTAATTGAAATATGATTCTTAATGCACACAATCAATTAAATAAAATTATATTTATTGTTATTAAATATGTTTAGACCAATATTTTTAAGTAAAAAAATGTATGGAATTGTGGTCTGACTTACCAACAGTGTCCTAACCATAACATCTGTGACTAAATCTGGATTACCTGTAGCAAAAGTGCATAATTCTGTTTCCTCTGGTGTTCTTTTGTACTGATGGAGTATAACCATACTGTGTAATATTAATAATTCTAAAAACGTTTTATAATAAAATGTCTGCTTGTAACTCTATCCAATCTGTAGATAGATAATTAAAATCACTCAACAGTACAGATTTTTTTCTGCTCCAATAAACCATCAAAATATCCCCAAATATTCTCTGAGAGTATCTGACTTCATTCTTGGAGTACAATAACTACCCCCAAAAAATGTTGGAGTCTTTGTTTAGTATTATACCCACAGTAAACATCTCTAGATCCTCATCAATCAAAACCTTATTTGATGGAAAAAAATTAAAAACAAAAAACACCTCTATCTCTTTTCTTAGAGCTAACACAATTGTAAGAATTAGAGTTTACAAAACAAATTAGCTACCAACTAACATTAAAGATGGTTCATTGAATTTGCTTCTCAAACTTTGGACATTACATGCATAGCAACCTCTAATGTTATCAAGTCTGCAGTCTCCATTGTTGACATTTCTCAAACTCTGCTACTTTTTCAAAAAAAAAACATACAATTATCAGTTTTCACAACCATGTATTAAAGTTAAGGACTTTAGAGAAACCATAAATATTCCATTTGTTTTTACTTGGCAATATCTCGCTAAATGCAACTTGAATTTTTCTTGTCTCAAGTAGCTTTAAAATATTAAGCACTGAACTCTTCATGTGATTCAGCAGAACATTCCAAATATGATTGACCCTGGCATGAATTAAAGTATTTTACTATTAAATATTTTGTCTAATAGATATGGAATTTCAATTAATTGTTGTCCTGATAATGAAGATATGGAGATTTTACATTTATTCATATCTGTTAACTTTCTAATTAAATTTTTAGACTTAATCCCCCCAAAATCAGTATGTCATCATCAACAGGAAAATCAGGTTCAAAGGTCCAGAGCATATCCATAGCAGTCTCCCCAAAGAGCCCTTCTCTAACATTTTATAGTCTAGATATTGTCACATTATTATTGCTACCAGAAGAGCCAGACATTTGGTCAAAAATCATATCTTTATATAGCAGACTATCATCCTAACTTGTAAGTTCAGAACTTAGTGTCTCATCTGCGTTAGCTACCTGTTTATTACTGTTAAGACTGGACACTCGTCACTTTATTCAGGTGTATCTACATACTCTGGATGAGAGGATGCTGACAAGTCTAACTTAACCAGTCTATCCATATTAACCTTAACTAACTGTGCATCACTGGTTTCACTGCAAGAACAGTTTCAATTGTTTGAGGTGCCGTACCTTATTTTCTTTTCCTTCCTACCACATTCTGTTTTTTCTTCTGCTTATTCACCTCTCTACCTCTTGTCAAACATGCAGTTTCATTGCCTCTCATTTTCTTAACTAGTAGCAAATGCTACATTTTTGTTTGCTTTTCTTCACCATCAAAATCTCATTACCAATCTCAAAACTATTATTAGAGCTTGAAGTAGAATTATTTGTGCAGTTAGTATCAGTGCATACAAGTGCTTTGTCATAATCATTATTACCACACACACTTCCTTCTCTTGCTAAAAGAATGACAAGTTCAGAGAAAAGAATGCTTGAATATATCACATTAGCATCATTTACTTTCCCCTGACAGAACTTAATCCAAGAGTCCACAAAATGCCATTGTACTACTTCAGTAAAACAACAACTGCTATCACCTGAACGTGTAGTCTTGCACTTGAGAATGCGATATAAATCCAGTAACCTACTACAATTTGTAATTTAGGGCAATACTCTTGGGTATAATTCATTATAAACATTCCATCTAAGTAGCATCTAAGTAAAATCTGTTTCTGAGAAGGTCTTCCAATTTATACACATTCAAATCACCTGCTATAGAAAAACAACTAGCAGAAATACAATTAAAACTTTAAGTGCAAATATAGAAGTTATTTAGTTCACCATATATTTTCTTGAAAGCAATGAACAAAAATTGCCATCGGCAAACCAGGTTAGTTTTAGAAAATAAAATATTTAACAGAAAGAAAACCATCTTATTGTTGGAAACTAAAACAAACTAAATATTGCCATTACTCTGGTTACCCCCAGCATCTCTGCACCAAAATGCGACATGAAATGCATTTACTTGGCTCACATCTGTTTGCCGTGTACCGTATTTGACCATTAAAATGAACTCTGACCGATTCTAGAAATTGTCAATAAAATAAAAATGAAAGCGGAAACGAGAAGTCTACTAATGTCTTTATAAAGATGTAGGAGAGCACCTAAAAAAGGAAACATACACACCTCTCACCTTTATGCCCTTAAAAAGGAAAAAGGAAGCCAAAAAAAAATGTTTTCATAAAATGAAAAACAGTAATGTAATGAGCATTTGCTTGCCATACAGTCCTAATGACTCGTAAAATGAATTCTGATTAGTTCTAGTAGTTGCCAATCAAATGAAAACAAAAGCAAAAACAATGTTTTCCCTACCATCTTTAAAACGGCATAGGAGAGCGCTAAACAAGGAAAAATACAAACCTGTTACCTTTATGACCATAGAAAGGTATAAGGAAGGCAAAAATGAAAAATACTACTGCAATGAATGTCTGCTCATTGTGCACCCCTTTTGATCCTTAAAATGAACTTCAATTGGCTCCAATAGCTGCAACTCAAACAAAAATGAATGCAAAAACAAGCTGTTCCTTAGGTGTTTGGAACTTTTTCTTCACTAGAGGGCTCTGACTCTGATTTTAAAGCCAATGTGGGCAGTGTCATAACTTCATGATTTATTGGAGGGGAAGTCTCTAACTGGCCAATTCAGGCATCCAGCCTCCTATCAAATAAAGCCCTCACCATTTCCTCCATCCAGCTGCTGCTGGGTGTCACATCACCTCCACTCTCACTGTTTCCATCAGGTGCTATTGCAGCACCTTCAACAGAGATTATTGAAGTGGCCACTACTAGTGCTACTCGGGGTGGACAGTGTCAACTGGGGAAACCAATGGTTGTAGTGATGGCAGAGGTATATTAGCCACCAATGGTGGGGGGTCAGGCTTTGATGGTGGTAGAGTTGTTGGTCTGGATGCTGCTGCAGATAAACAAAATAAACTGATGTTCTCTGCACATAAATATAAAACAAATGGGTGCATGCTGCATAAAAATATAAAATAAAGGAAGAGAAACAAAACAAAAAATAAATGAATATAATGGAAAGGATAGTGAGAAAGAGGGTTGGGGTACTGAAAAGTATAAATACAGTGAAAAATGAAGGAAAAACAATCTGAGGCAGGCTATTTTATATGTACTAAAGTACAATGGGCAAGAAATATACACCCCCACTGTAATAATGATGTGCCAGTGTATAACTACGGTATTTCAACCCCCAGACTTCACCTGCAACCTGAATGGCACTGCACTTAACATGTTAAACTACATCAGCAGTCATATAAAATCTGGTAAACACACATTGATATGCATCACAGATACTTGCAAAATGACAGAACATGTGGCTCACTCCAATTGCACATCACATTGTTATGGGCACCGTACGCAGGAGGACGAATGAAACAGCCAATGAACTTTGTTTGCTGCAGCTGGAGAAATTAATAGGGGTTGGGAGTAGAAAATACACTTGTGCAAGTAAACTTACTAGTACAGTAGATGTCTGAATGATCACTGCTGCAGTAACCTTAGGCATACGGGTTGTATCCTACCAAGGATATAATAGCTGTCCAGGCTTCCAAAGCTTCAGTGCACCTTCCTCTGCATAAACCATTAGGCAGCTCTGTTTGAGCTGCCTTGAAACACAGGTTTGAGAGTGTCATGCCTTTCACAGCTTTCATGCCAACTGAAAGAGGGAGGCTGAGCACCAAGAGGACATAGCTAGAAGAAAAACATACCCACCCACCCATCCATACCCACACCCTGGCCTAATCAAAAAAAACAAGAAAGGGGGTGGAGGGAGGGAGTGGCCACTGCAGCAGTGATCATTCAAACATACACTGTTTTATTTATACAGCTGTACTATATCCATCACATTTAATATCGCTATAGTAGTTTTCTCCATATTAGTAGATTACCCTAGCTTACAGTAGCGGGAAGGAGGAAAGGGAATAGTCCATGAGCACCTGGAGAATGTTGCTAGCAAAGTCTGATCTAGACCTAGAGAAGGAATGAAGCTTGCAGTGCTTTGTAAAAGTATGGAGAGAGGATCAAGTTGCTGCTTCTGGAATACTTCTACAATCCAATCCTTTACAAAAGCCATAGATGAATCCAAGGCCCTGGTAGAGTGGGCTTTGACCCAGAATGGAATAGTTTTATTGTGTTAAAAACAACAAAATCTATTAGCCTGAGGCAATCATTCCATTTGGAAAAAGTCTGTTTTGACACAGGTTATGCCTTCCTATCTTAGCAGGAAATGAAAACTGATCTGAAAGATTTTGTTGTCAATATAGTACCAGCGTTGTCTGTGGACATCCAAGGTATGGAGTATCCTTCATTCCTCATTTTTAGGTTCAGGAAAGAAAATAGAACGAATGGTAGTTTGGCTTGAAGTTAACTTAGATACCAATAATCCTTATTTTATGCCTAAAGAAACCTCATCTCCATGTAGAAAGAGAAAGGGTTGACTCACCATAAGAGCTTGCAACTCAGCTACTCTTCTTGCAGAGGTTAGAGCAATCAGTAAATAATCTTCCATGTTAAGAACATCAAGTCAGCCAGATCAGCTGGTTCAAATGGAGCAAGTATTAGCATCTCCTAACACAAAAATAGGATCCCGAGGAGGGGCTAAAAATTCTCTTGGAGGTCTCTTATGTAAAACCCCTTTCAAAAACATTTTGACCTGAAAAATGCATTGATAGGTAGACCTGTTGAAATGGTGATAAATGAACCTTGATGAAGGAATAAGACAGATCAAAGGACAGTAACTCACAACAATTATTGTAAAACCAGAAACACTAGACTTAAATGAGTACTGGTTATGTAGTTGGCACCAACTAGAAAATATTTTCCGCTTGCTAAAATACCATTTTCTAGCAACTGGCTTTCTTGCCTCCATTAGTACCTGCTGCACATCCACAGTAAACAGGTGCCTAAAGGGAATTAAAACTCTATCATGCAGGCAGTCAATTGAAGTTGATTGGTGTCGACATGTATCAAACACCTCTATTCTTGTATGAGCAGATCCATTTTGTGGGGAAGCTTGTGGTAACTACTATTGGGCATTTTAAAAGGAGGGAGAACCACTGTTGTCTGAGCCAAAATGGAGTCATCACAATGACTATGGGGGAGAGAGAGCCCTTCTGAAACCTCAGATGTACCCTAGATATCAGTGGAAAAGCATACAGGAACAGTACAATTAAAGGAAAAAGGCATCTGTCTTCCAGGCCTTCTTGCATAGATTCCTGGAGTAGAATTTTGCAAGTTGATTATTCAGAGATAAAGCAAAGACTATTAATTTGATGAACTCTCCACAGATGGCTAAAATGTTGTTAGACTCCTTTATCTAGTTTCCATTCATGAGGGTCTGCCTTTGTCCTACTCAACTCGTCTGCCACACAGTTTTGCTCTGTCAGGAAGTAGGATTCATGTAGAGTAAGACTACTGTGAAGCTATAGCCGAAGCTAACACAGTTAGTCTACAAACAGGGTAAGACCCCCCCCCCCCCCCGCTTGTTAATCTTTCATATGACTATGGTATTGTCTGTAAGAACTTGAAGAGGTCCAGTGTACCAAAGATGATGGGGAGTTGAGTGCCATGATTAGGGCAATCACCTCCTTTATATTTATGTGCTTGCATCTGTCCTTCGTGTCCAAAACACCTTGCACTTTTACCCCTCCTGAAACTGCTCAGTAATCAAAGTCTAAGGTGTCTATGGTGACTTACTATTTTGGAGCAGGTAGGCAAAAGAGGAGACCTGGATTTGGGGAAATTTGCTGTCTCCATGAACTGACTTCTCTTCTGACAACCCCCAGAACTGGGATTTGAAAAGAAAATGGGTGTTACTGCTGGGACCAAACTGACTTCAGATATCATTGTATTATTCTCATGGAAACTTATCAGGGATGTCATGGTATTTGTAGATGCCTTGAGACCATTCCCCTTGCAGTGACAGAAGTTTATATCTATTTTTTGTGTGGAAGTGTCTTTGGACTGAGGTTTCTAGCAGACACAATCCTGTGTGATGGAGTCAAAAAAGACTTTTGAATGTTCTTTTGGAATCCCAGCTTATATAAGAGATCTCTCACCCTAATGTGAAATTCTTGACACTTTGAAAAGTACTCTGCAAAGATAAGCAAGTCATATAAATATGGAAAAAAATGGGGATACCCTGTAGCCTACAAAGAGCTATAATTGTGACTAATCATTTTGTTAAAGCTCTTGATGCAGTAGATAGTCCCAAAGTGTAAGGGTAGAGGACTGATAATGTGATCCAGACAAATCTTTAAGAAATGCATGGTCTAGATATGTGATAAGCATTCTTAAATCTAATATTACCAGGAAGCTCAAATGAGGAATAAGGGGTAACAGGTTATGAAGTGTCAGCATTTTGAGTTTTGGTGCCATCACCAATTGGTTTAGAAAAGAAAAAACTGGTCACCGAGTATTTTCTTTCTTTAACAATAAAAACATCCTCGAATAAAACTTTTCCTAATCTGGGAAAGAAGAACTGGCTCCATTACTCCCTGACACAAAATATGCTGAAGGACAGGTGGAACACAGGAGTCCAGTCTTAGTCTAGTGGATGAGAAATTACCCCAAGGAAATGAGGAATTTACTCCCACTGCCATCTGTAACCCTGATGAATGATCTTCAGAACCATTCTGATTGTTGGACTATCCTTGGTTTGGGGGGTTCCTGTATTCTTTTTGGAACCCTCTTTCCATTTCTTCTTAAACATCTTTTTTTTTTGCTGAGACTGTTTACTTGCCAAATTTGCAAGACTGCAAAATTCATTAGAAAATTTAGAAAAGGAGGGTTGAAAAATCTACAAGATTCCCTGCATCATCTTACCCCTCTCATCACACTTTATGATAATCTGTGCAGCAGAGATACCAAAACCTAAATCTCTATCCAAAAGAGAACAAAGCATTTTTCGCATCATCTGGGAGGTTCTGAAAATGCAGCCAGGTGAACCTCTTCAAAACAGTATCAGAGGCCATAGTCCTGTAACATGTAACAAGAGAGTCATATACACACACACTTTATCAATGTGTTGGGACCTGTGAAATGAAAGAAATTAAATCATTTAAAGCAGATTTTTCCTCACAAGAAGAAACTGCAACAAAACATTCCTCATGCTTTCACAATTAGTCAAAACAAACTTTAACATACAAGCCTAACAATTAAAAATTCTGAAAATCAGAGTTACAGAAGCATATACTTATTTCCCCATACTAATCAATTATGTTCCCATCCATGCCAGAAAGTGTAGCACTGGAATTAACTAAATGTTTAGCAGCAAATAGAATTAACTAAACCTATTGCTGCTGGGTCAGTGTATAAAAACTTAAAAGACTGAGGAACTTTATACAGTTTCTAAGGGGCAGCAAGCTGTCAGGAAAATTAAAGGAATTAGTGCACCCATCCTCCAAAGGTGGAGGAATGGGCGAATGTTCTGGAAATTCCATTCTGTAGCAGCTCCTAGTATTTTCTGACGGACTGAGAAATCTATTTTCTCTCACTGAAAACACCGGTATGTTCTTAATATAGTCTCAGAGAAACAGAAACCTCACAGGCAGAATCAGTCATTGTGCTTTCCTCTATCTGAATGAGAACATGGAGGAAAAAACACTGCACCTGTCTGTTCTTCTTCCTGTCCAGACTAAGAATCTTGAATCTCTCAGAAAAAAGAGGCACCCCTTTTTCTTTTACCAGAAACCATCTTATAAAGATCAATAGCCTGAATTAGACCCTGGGCCAGATCTAGTAAACTTCCTCCTGTCTAGAGAAATTTTAGAAGGAACAGAACCGTTTTCTGTTTCATTTTGACAGTAAAAAAGGGGCCAACAGAGTTAATGGCGATGGCAGCAACAGCTTCCACAGATATGGTTACAATATTCTGACTAAACAGTGAAGCCTTCCCTGTTCACTCTCCCAGGACCAACAAGAGCGGATCTCTCTCTTGCCCATTCAGGGGACTCCAACAGCTGCGGAGGACATGGCTACCCCCAGGTTCATTGTGACAGTAGGTGCTAAACCTGAGCGATCCAGGGTAAAAGATGAGTGGTCTGAGGAACAAGCTCTGGCCACAGCAGAGTCACCCACCTGCAGCTAAAGTAAACTGTTAGCCTGTTCTGCTGGTAAAGGCTGTTTACTCTTTTTTTTTATGTGGCTAGAAGAAGAACTGAGTATGGGACCAATAGTGTATTCCATGGGCAAGCTGAAAATGGTGCCTCCTTCCCAGGGGAAACAAGCAGCATAAGCTGGTAAAAATTTAGTTTTTAAAAATCAATTTTTTCCCAATAAAAATTTAGAAAAATAGCACTTTAATGCAATTTGCCAGCCCCCAAAAAGGAAAATAAGCACAATTTCTTGAGGGAAAAAGGTTTTCAATAACTTTTAAATACTACTTAACTGACAGAAAAAAGTACGCTACCATTTAAAAATGCAGTCAAGTCTTTTGATAGTGTCTTCAAAAACTCCTAGATTAAAAAAAAAAAAAAAAAAAAAAAAACTTTCCTAGGCAGGGAAGGCTTTTGCCCAAAGGGAAATTATCTGCCCAGTGAAGGAACAGCATTAGGTGAATGCCAATCCTCGAAAACCTGCTCTCTTCAATGGCAAGAAAGCTCTGAAGGGCTTGGCTCTCGACCAATATTTTTAGGCAGCTCAGCTTGAGCTAATGTTTGAGCAGCTGGAAGGTGCCCTGAAGTTTTGAAAGCAGGCTGTAAATTATACTCTTGACAGGATATAACCCATACAGCTATGGCTACTGCAACAGTGATCAATATGAGGAACATCTCATCTCAAAGACATTGGCATAGCCTGTGTATGAGCTGAGTTGTGAAGCTGTTCTGCTATCTACAGCTGTAAAGCATACATTAATGTCATTAATCCAGGGACTTTAATACAGTATGTGTTTGAAGAATGTACCAGTGCCATGGAGACTGCAGCTTTTGACATTTGTCAATGATGTGTCAGCATACAATCCATAGGGAACTTAAAATCACAGCCTGTAACACATGCAACCTAAAAGGCAATGCATTTACATGCAGAACTATACCAGTAATCCAAGAAAAGGCTGCAATGAAGCACACACTAATGGTGTGTGTGTGTTACACACTTGCAGAAAGAAAAGGAAAAGACTTGCAGGTGAAAAATAAACCCACTTCCAGCATACAAGTAGAACAGCACCACAAGAACATGTTGAGGAACATGAACAAGTCCATGGAAGCTTGCAACCAGTGATGCATTTCTAATTAACCCTAGAGAGCTCCCATTCAGTACTGAATGGACAAACTAAGTGCCATTACTGTATACAGCAAGGTCCAACACTTATTCCCCTTTATGCTGGGCAGTTGTGTTTTTCCAAATAACAGCTAAAAAAATAAATGGCCGGTAGTGGTAGGACAACAAATATTTCCTCATATACCTATTGCACTTGAAGTAAACTATTATTCTAACATCTTAAACACATCATCATGGGATAGATAGTAAACTAATAGTGTACGACCTACACTGTTATTTTATCTACAGTCTATGATACTGCTTGTGACATCCAGATAATATCCCACTGAACTGCCACCAAATAACGTGACATCCTTCAATATCCTGGGTCAGTAACTAAGGAGCTTCTATCCTCACTACTGACTTCAGTGGGAGTCTGTCACTTAAACAGGAGTAATATTTCACAATTTTCCCCTAGAAGCACAACACAAATACGCTCTATAACCTGGGACTGGACTGTATACTTCTGCCCACCCCAAACATAGCTTCTTATTGCACAAGTCATAGCAATGTGTCCCATAAGACCTCTGATGCACTCGCATTTAAATTAAATTAAATCTCACTCATTCAAACACTTCTGGGAAAGCCTAACACAGATTTCCAGATGTGCCCCTTCCCCAAAATAATACAGTAATGCTGCCACCAATCAGACTGTCTTCATGCCCTTTTAAAGGAGTGTCCAATTAGGAAAATTAGATATTAAAACAAATGATAGCAAATGACCTAAGCAGCCAGGCTTTCGGAGTGGCCCAGGAAGTTATCTAGGCAAGTATAAGCACTCTCAAATCACTAAACAGATCACTGATCAACCAGCCACAATGTAAGTTCATAACAAATATTTAATAATGAGCAAAATGATTAAAAATATAAAACAGCAATTTCCAATAAACAAACAGAACAAGCATCAGGAAAATAAAACTGACACTGAAGGATAAAAATCCATCATTTAAGAAAAAACTAACTGATCTAACTGATTAGTTATAATTTCAAATCTGACTAAAGAACACTGTCCCTGATATAAACTACATTACTACAACAGAGCAAAGGCAGGCTTACAGTTCTTGGCGAGTCCTTTTGGGTACCCACTTAACAGTGCATCTGTAAACAACTCACATCAGGCTGTTATAACTAGCAACTGACTTTTAACTGTCTTCAGCAGGTTCTTTTATAGACTAGCCTAACTGTCACAACTGTTTCAGTTCTAATTTTCATTTCATATTTTGAAAATCAACCAACAGCTGTTTACTAAAGTTCCTTCCCGTCTTTCAACTTCTGACAGTAACACATGGCAACTGTCAATATTCCTATGACATGATCTGCAAATCAGCAGAATCTGAGACAGTTTACCTTTAGAATCTTGCTTCACAAACAAGTGCAGTTAGAAATGTAAAAGGACACCGTTGAAGTTGCTACAACATTCTGTACAGATTATAAATCAACATGTAAGAACTTATTTACAATATCATAGCTAGGCATGCTGCACAGAATACACAGATCAATCTGAAATTATATACAAAACTTCAGCCAAACATTGCTAGCACAAATGACAGTGTCCCATTTCTTCACACTACTGACAATTTATACATGTCAAAAAATAAAGGGGTGATAATGTGGCAACCCTGAGGCCCATACCTATCTGTACTACTGGTATGACAACTGACATGACTGCCAACATGTAAAAGAACACTATAACAGGTATACACACCATGGCGTTTCCTGAGGTACTCCAGCCTCCTTCTGCACAGTTGTGAATTCTGTACAATCTGTTCTGGGGGTGTAGAGAATAAAACTGGAATTTGGAAGACATTTATATGGCAGACGGTGACAATTTACATGTGAAGGGGGAAGTCGTGGCTCACTTACAGTACATAGTTTGTGGCTGATCCTTCACCTTAGCCTCCTATCAACCTAGGGACTTTTGGAATTCTCTTCTTTATTGTCACTGTAATGGTGTCAGTATTTTGGATACTTTCTACTTGACTGTCCAAGTGCTATTTATTTAGACCATTCCTCCATAATGAGCAGTCCAACTATTATTTGCTATGCTTCATCACTTCACAGCAACTCTAGCTATTGGTCTTGCAAGCAAGAGCCTCTCTTCAGCTCCTCCAGTAGTTCAGCTTTGTGCTGCAGTACATAACTCGGTTATCAGCAGTTAAATCAAGGTCTGCATGCTCTTTCAGTAAATCATTTTGCATTGTTTCCTCTCAAACCTTTGATCACTTACACCATGTCAATTTCATGAACAAGACAGGAAAAAGCATATATGGTGACATCACCATGGGCCATATATACATACACATACAAATACACCCACACCTACCCACACACACATGTCCCAGGACTCTGAAATACTTTTTCAGAAAGGATTTCTACAACTGAAATACATTGGTCTGGATGAGAACAGAAAAGGAACATTAAGGGGCAGGGATGCCCCCTCTCCCATCTCTTGTTTCCCCTAGAAAAGACCCTTTTTTAAAATACATCCAAAGGTTCTACTGTTCATATTTGTTCTTTCAAAGCACTGATATGGCAAGTTGAATTATAGGATAACTACATTTTTTTAATCTTTTTTATTTTACTCCATTGCTGCCACCTTCAACTTTTATAATAACAATAGGGCTATTACATCACATGGGGAGGGTGTGTTCTAGCATTAGTTTTAAGCTCAATCTCCATTTAGTGGTCCAAAAGCACAGACAATATCCTAGTGAACCTGCAAGGCATGGTACTCCTCTGAAAAGGTAATCACTATTATTTTATTTTGTCTTTTGCTCTGGATATTAATACTTATATAAATACTGAATCCAAGCTAATTTTCCATCACATATTCTTAACTTCATTATGTCTGTATTTGTAAATTCCATATCATTATTTCTGGTGCCAAAGTGCAGCTATATTGTCTAAACTATATTGTCCTCAAATAGCACCTCACACATCCAAGCAGTTAACTAAGGGAACACGTATGAAACATGGACAATAATGGAATCTGCAACATGATTACACACAAAAAGCAATCTGTAATCTGAATTATAGATTCATACAGGTTGTATCTAGCAAGTTCTTTTCATTTAGAAGTAGAACATTTATAATCTTTCAGACATGCTTTATGAACTTCAGCATACCTTAAGACAATGAAACAATTATCTGTTCATTGTATACAGGGTTGTTCAGCAGGCCAGGAAACTGCCACAGCATTTATAGACAACCTTACAGCTTTTGCATGACTATCACTATTACATAACAGGAGGAGGACTCCTAGGCAGAGATAGATTTCTTCCACTGCTTTACTTAACCTTATGCATTATTGAAGTTGCACTGTTAACTTTTGCACTGTTAACTTTTCAAAAAAGAAATCCAAACTCACAACTTTTGTTTGCAAGAAAAATGAAAACAAATATTGCTCGAACTCTAAGTGATTACTTTGTCTTATCAAAGATTTGAAGAGGTCATTAAAGCCTTGTCTAAGTCAAAAAACACAGCATCTATGGGACCAGAAGGGATCCCAGTCTGTCTTCTACACAAACTAAAACATGACATGAACTAGCATCACCATTAAGTACCCTATTCAATCACAGCCTAACCAGAAGCTTTGTTCCTGTGGAATGGAGAACAGCAACAGTTATTCCCCTAAACAAAGGTGGCTTAGTAACAGAGCCAGGGACTTATAGACCCATAAGTCTGACCAGCTTCATCTGTAAAGCAATGGAATGTATCATCATAGACCTCATAAATAAAGACATAGGTGACCTCCAAACTCTGGATCTGACCCAATTCGGCTTCATCAAGGGCAGATCCTGCCTGTTAAAGCTGGTGGATTTCTTCAAAAATTTAACCAGGGCCACTTATGAGGGCAAATCTGTGCAAACAGCATACCTTAACTTGGCAAAATCCTTTGGCATAATCCCACACGCAGGCATTACAGAAAAACTTAGCAAACTGAATGTAAAACCTTTTGTTGCAAGATGGGTTGCCAACTGGCTCACATACCGGTCACACACTATCAAAGTGGGTGACTACACATTAACCAGAAGGGTGTCACAAGGGTCAGTGCTGGGCCTGCTACTGTTTGGTATATACTTCTCAGAAGTTCAGGCCAAGACTAAGGGGCCATGGCTGACCAAATTTGCAGACTGCAAAGTGGATGCAATTATTGATTCCCAAATGATGTCAGTATACTTCAGGAGGATCTTATGCAGACCAACGACTGGTGTCTTAGTCATGGTTTCAAACCGAATGCAAAGAAATGCATCATCATTCTCTTTGGTAAAGACAATGTCCTTTCACACTATTAAGTTAACAACAATACCCTGTGTACCTATGCACTGGCAAGGGATCTGAGATTACAGGTACACTGTAACCTTAACTTTGACCACCATGTGTCTACTGTAGAAAGGAAGCTTTCTATGTAGCACACTTGATTACCAAAGGCATTGCCTCTAGAGCAAAGGAGGTTATAACCTCTTTGTACTCCTCACTAATCAGGCCCATAATTGAGTATAATGCTTCCTTTTTGACATGTACTGTACAAAGCACCTGCAGCAATTGGAGAGACCTCAGAGGTTTCTAACAAAGCTCATCAAGGGACTCCAGCACGTGCCTTGCACAGACTGACTAAAGTCCCTGTCATTATACTCAGTATCGTATAGACTTCTTAGGGGAGACTTGTGCCTGGAGTACAGAGCAATCTCCATCCCAGACCTAATGAATTTGATGCACATCCATAAATCAAATAGGACTAAAGCCCACCCGTTCCAGGGACCGAAATATGGCCTGTGACTTAAATGAGACATGCTGGAGGGACAGATGGTCTTTCAGTGACTGCTGCATCTTTGGAATAAATTAGGGATAGTGTCCACAACCCTCCTGGACATGGATAGTCCTTATTAAATACAATCCTGGGTATTGACTAGAGTATCTACGGTATTACACTATGATGAAACAACCTCCTGGTCAATAGCCTAGTAACCTCCTATGATCCTATGAATTATAGGAACGAAACTAAAATCCTCCATTTGTTCACAGCTCAATCTGGGAATATAAAGTGTGTTCAGTTTATAAACTTTCTTCAGTAGTCCCATGATAGGCACCATGCTCATATCAGACTTTTCAGAACAGTATCTCTGTCTCTCGATGCTGAGAGGATGTAAAGGAGAATTACACTTTTGTTAAACAGTGTCAGTTTGACTTTTTAGGATTGTACCCCGGGACTGTCTTGGACCATCACAGAAACCAGTGATCGTTTACTTGTAAAATACCCAATATTCTACTCCAGTACTTCAAAAACGGTACATCCTTGACTTGACTAGTACTCTCATCACTAGCCTATTTCTGCAATTAAACTGTACTCAGACCAAACATTTCAAATGTTCAGTTTATCCCTCTGTCTTCTTTAACCTTATTTTTGCTCCCTTGTCTACAATGAAGATTTCATTAAATAACAGCTAATACAACAATCCAGTCCAAAGAAACTTATTAGAAGTACTAACTCACTAAGAGTATACCACAAATGTCCCTGCCTTCCAGTGGAAAATGGTTACTGGTTGCAGCAAAGTATGTGATGTGGTCAATAAGTCTATTGAGCTGAAATGCAGAGCAAGGCACTGTATGAGATGTAGAATGTTGTTGTGTCTTTCGGCTTTTCCCGGTTATGGGTCGCCACAGCAAAACTCCGGTCTGCTAATGATTGGTAGTTGATTTTTACGTGCCGAGTTACCAGCCCTGATGCACAACCTTCAACGAAGGTACGCCCATTCACGCATGTCTCCACGCAGAAGACCCTCTAGCTGAGAATCGAACCGGACAGCGTCTTACCGTGAGGCGACAACGCTACCACAGCACCACCACCGCAGGTATGAGATGTAGAATGAACTTAGAGAATTTTGTTTCTATCTTAGCTGTCATTTCCTGTATTTTTTCTCGTTGAAGATAATTGTATTACTGAAAAATACAAACCTGCTCATACAGTCCTATTTATTTGGCTAGTACCTACAAGCTCAGTCATTAAAACACCACCAGAATATGCTTGTAATCAAACACAAAGCTAAATGACATTGAAAACTAAAAGACAGCAATATGGGCGACATATATAACTCATAGATGTGTTAGCTTTATTCTTTAACTTTCTTCCTAAACCCAAAAGGTAAATATCTCAGATGACTCTAACGTCATAGATGCCCCTCAGAAGCTTCACTCCTCTGCAAAGCCAATGTCCAAATTAAAAGTGCAATTTGAAGTAAAAGAAACAAGTTACATACAACACCTATCTATCCATCAACTTATATATTTGGTTAAAAAAATACTCCTATCTATCTTGAGGCCAATAGTTCTGGAATCATATATGAACTGTTATTTTTTATCACACTCATTTAATGTTTTGTATCACAGAGTGTTTTGGAGGCAGGAGTGCAAATAGGAGGGTTGGTAGGTATTCTGCATAATTATTTGAACACACAAACTAGTTCACCATTTTCCTTTCTACTTAATTACAGACCAGACAGCTCAATGTTCTTGCATACACACTGTAAAACATTCTCTCATAATTAATCAACCACATTCCTGCATTCTACATTCATCGGCAAAACAATTAAAAAGCCTGCAGGCAGGATTTCACATAAATCAAAATATATTAAACTGTAAAGAAAACAATTCTGAATGTGACAAACTCATAAAATCAAATGTGTAAGATCAAACAAAGACACACCTATCACAAGCACTAAGTACACATATCTCAGGTTACCCTACCTTTTTCAGAAGCACAGATAAATGAGGTAACTGGGATCCAGATAAAACAGCAACGTAGAGTGCAGAAAATATAAAACACACTGAACTAGCAGGTTCACTCACAGATAAGGGAGCATAAGGTTTGGAGGGACAGGTATATCTTGCCGAGGACACTGCTGCTCTGGAACAAACTCACTAGTCACAAAAAATAAAGTTCATTTCTGTCAATATTCAAGCACAATTTAGCTCTATGGATGGGAAACAGAAAAGTTACTCTAGGAATGCCCCCTGTACTACCAATGGATAGAGGCAGCTCCTAAATGCTTTATCCCATGCAGTGGTCCCCTCAAATTATCTATGATATCATTCAAGTTATTTTCCTGTCATTAGGGGTAATATAGAAATTATTGACCATGGGATGGGTAAGACAGTCTATAACCAAATGGGTAGTTTACTTCAAACATAATCAGGGAAACTGGCTGGGCTTCAAATGGCCCACAAGGGCAGCTAGCCTAGTACTTAGCTAAGAACCTATAAGGAAGACCATTACATGTAAATAGGGCAATCAGTTCTCTAGTAGTACAGAGCAATGCACCTACAGATCTGGTGCACTGCTTCGGACATTAGAGAGTATAAGTTATAATGACCATGTAAATCACAGCTCATCCCTGTCCATATTAAAGTGCAACTTAAATCGATGGATGGAAAACAAAAAATTTAGCCAGGACTGCCCCTTGTACTACTACTGGACAAAGGCAACTCCTAAGCTCTTTTCAGACTTGTTGGCTGTTGGTGAAGCACCCACCAAGAGGAGAAAACGCTGACAGAAGAAAGGAGCCACTAGTGAGATTTTAAGTATTTTTCTTCAGATTATTTGTTAAGATTTCTGCATTGCCGCCTACTTTTTGGCATTTTCCAGCTTGCTAAACTTGATATCTGTATTAGGAACTGTATTTAGAACACATCTAGAGCCTGTTTACTGCATTTCCTGTGTTGCACTTATTTTAAAATCGTTTTTTTCTTAAAACTTGCATTTTACCTGTCTCTGGCCTAGAACTCAAGTGTGAGGTCATTTATTGCACTGTTCTAACTTGTTGATACTTGTGTATCTCTGCTATCTTTAAACAAAACAAAAAAACAACACAATCTTGCTTTTTTCCCACTTTCTGAAATTTAAAAAAAAAAGTTCAGTTACAGATTTGCTGTTCTGAACTGTTTGTAAGTTTCTTGGGAGGCCATTGCTTGCTTGGGCTAAAGGGAAGTCTCTGTGTTCATCAGTGGCAGTGGTAAACTCTGAACAGCCTGCCTGCCCCTGTGGGAGTTGTTACTGCCTAGAAACTGTAGTTTTATTGGCCATTTTAGGTCAATTCCAATCTCCTTGATCCCCCTCTCTTAAAACCCTCTTTTGCGCGTTTTGCACATAGCGCAGCATCGGGTAGCGCCGCTTAATCAGGTTTAAACTATTCCCGGCTCTACAAAGTCTGCTCTTCACTTTTTCCCTTAGAACTGTTCCAAATCTCAAAGTAAGCACTCTATTTTCCTTCTAAAACCCAGCAGTAGCTAGGATAAGTGTCTTATAAGTAAGCACTAATAAACTAAAGCACTACACCCTCTTATACTCCCTTTAAGTACTTGGCTCCCTATTGGTCCTTTTTGATCAAGTCAAAAAGTAATTCCTTATACTATTCTGGCATGTCCAAAAGTCAGTTTCAGGTTTACTCTCCAGTCCAGCTGGTGAATATGGGAATCTTGAGGCAATGTTACAACTGCCTTATGTACACAGACCACCCTCTCCTCTTCCCAACAAGCTCAAATATATGTGAGAGATGCAACTATATAGCCAAACTGGAGGCTGAGCTCTCTCAACATAGTACTGGCACGGTCAGTCTGGAGGAGAAGGTAATCACACACACCACAAATCCAATCTCACATAGACCTATCGCAACAGCAAACCAAACACATAAACACACAAAAACATACTTGCACAGGCTCTAAATAAAAATCTGCCCAAGCAACAGAGACCTCCAAAGCAGACATCCAAGCAACTGCTACCCCACAACAATACCCATGTATCACATAGTTCACAGAGTCAGTGTGCCACACAGTCACAGCCCTTAAGGCTAAACAACACACCTAATACACTTGTAATAGGTGACTCTATTGTCAGACACACTGACATCCCTCTCACCAGGCTGAACAAGGAGAAGGTCACTGTAAGCTGCCTGTCGGGTGCCAGGATCCGTCACATAACACAAGCACTCAGGTCACTCCAAAGCAAGTACAAATATGACTCAGTCATTGTCCATGCTGGTGTGAATGACCTGAGACGTACCTCCCTGGATTACATGAAGAGAGACATAGAGGAGCTCTCTGATCATGTGGCACAGGCCGGTATGACCCTGACCTTGAGTAGCATCTTACCCTCACCAAGAATGATACCACAGTATAAAGACAAAATGATCAATTTCAACAATTGGCTAAAGTATTGGTGTCACTCAAAGGGGATCCAGTGTCTGTCAGCCTGGGATGACATGCTTGACGAGCCATGTTGCTTCGCTAGGGATGGCTTGTACCTGTCACCCCTGGGTTTTCGAATACTGGCCAAGGCTCTTGTCACCCCCATAGTACCTTTTTTAGGCAAGGCTCAAAAGACAAACCCACCTCTTTAGACAACACAACGAAAAAGAAACTAAGAGTAATGCTGCTCAATGCCAGAAGTCTAAACCTCAAGATGCACGCACTCGAGGCTCTCCTCAGTATGGAGAATATCGATATCTGTGCAGTAACAGAAACCTGGTTCAAGGCTCCCGAGAGCACCCCAGCACTACCAGGCTATACCTCATACCATTCTTTTCGGCCCCAAAACTTGGACCGAACCACAAGAGCAAGGGGAGTATCCATATCATACCTCCAGGCTAGTGGCACTGCACGAAGCATCTGAGACCATCCATGTGCAACTAACAGTGGGCAAAACTGCCTTCCAGTTTGTAGCCTGCTACAGACCACCCTCCCAAACTCAGGAACCCCACTCGGCTTTCCTGAAGACACTACAGAATATGAAGGTCTCTCCAAACACTATTATATTGGGTGACTTTAACTACCCAAACATAGACTGGGAGCACTACTCAAGCCCCAACACCCTAGCCCAACGGTTCCTAGAATTTATAAACTCAAATGCTTTGGAACAACTGGTCACCACTCCCACAAGAGGGGAAAACATATTGGACCTGATCACCAACATGGGGACTCTATGTTCCATACCAGAGGTATACCCCTCATTGGTAAGATCTGACCAGAAATTAATCACTATGGACATCATATCCCGTCCCCACCCCCAGCAAAGGAAACCACTGTCAAAATTTCTCAAAAGCAAACTTCCCACTTCCCAAAACCGAGGTGGAATCCTTCAAAGCCCCAGGGCCATTGGAAAATATGGCCCAAACCGCAGAATCCTTTACAAATGCATTCTATGGATACCTACAGGAATGCATGGATTTTGCTATCCCAAATAAAACCAAGACACACTCCTCCAAAGGCAGGAGACCTGTCTGGCGGACCCCAGCCATAAATAAGCTGTACAACAGAAGGAGGAAGCTACTACATGATAGAGCAAAATCCCTGAAAGGGAAGGCAACTCTGATCAGTACTAGCAAGAAACTACGATCCTTCATAAAATCATCTACGGCTAGCTTCGAAAGAAAAATTGCACAAGACGCTAAAGATAATCACAAGGCTTTCTTTAGTTATGTCAGAAACCTGGGTGGAAACTCCCAGATATGTTCTGAGTTAGTGCAAAATGACAAAAAATACACTGAACCCACAGACATTGCCAACATCCTGGCAGACAGGTTCAGTGCAAACTCCCCCCCCCCCCAAATGAGCAAATGACTATACCAACAGAGTGTAGCCTCCCTGACATCACAGATGCACAGGTGAGAGCTGCCCTCTCCAAAGCAAAAAACACAGCATCAATGGGACCGGACGGTGTCCCGGGCTGCATTTTACATGAGCTCCAAGAAGAACTGAACCCTCACTTAAAATCACTGTTCAGTCTCAGCCTTACAACAGGATATGTACCCAAAGAATGGCGTACAGCAACAGTGGTCCCACTCCATAAAGGTGGTGCCACAACGGACCCCGGAAACTATAGCCCTATAAGCCTAACTAGCCTGGTCTGCAAAGCTATGGAGCGTATCATCATGGAACTCATAAACAAAGACATTGGGAACCTCCAAACACTGGATCCTACCCAATTCAGCTTTGTTAAGGGCAGATCTTGCCTCTTGAACCTGGTCAATTTCTTTGAAACAGTCACCAAGGCCATAGACGAAGGGAAGGTAGTCCACACAGCCTACCTTGACCTTGCAAAAGCCTTCGACACAATACCCCGGGCATCATAAATAAGTTCACCAGCTTAAATATCAACCCCTATGTCACAAGATGGGTTGCAAACTGGCTTAGGGATAGAACCCACATGGTCAGAATTGCAAGTGCCATGTCAGACTCTAAACAAGTTACAAGTGGTGTCCCACAAGGCTCAGTCCTGGGACCTCTCTTGTTCGGTATATATTTCTCTGAGGTACAGGCTAACACAGGAGGACTATGGCTGACAAAGTTTGCAGATGACTGCAAATTGGGGGCCATAAATCGACTCACCGGCTGACACAAGCATCCTTCAAAAAGGTCTCACAGAGACAGATAACTGGTGCCAGAGCCATGGCCTAAAGCTAAATGCCAAAAAGTGCATAGTCATCCCCATTGGGAAAAACAAAGTGCCCACAAATTACCACATAGGTGGTAATCCATTAAGTACGGAAGAAGTAATTAGGGATTTGGGGACCCAAGTAGATTGCAATCTCTCCTTTGACAATCACATTGCCAAAGTGGTTAGAAAGACATTCTATACAGCCCATCTTATCACGAAGGGGTTCACCTCTAGATCAAGAGAGGTCATTGTGCCCCTCTACTCATCACTCATCAGGCCCATAATTGAATACAATGCCCCATTTGGGATGTACCTTACCCGACACCTGCTACATCTAGAAAGACCCCAAAAGTACCTCACCAAGAGGATCAAGGGACTCAAGCAGATGCCTTACGCAGTTAGGCTAAAGAAACTCCAGCTCTACTCAGTTGCTTACCGCCTACTCAGAGGCGATCTGTGCCTGACATATAAAGCCACGTCCAACCCAGAATTAATGGACATGCTCCACCTCAAGAAATCCAAATCCATCAGAACTACATGCTCCAGTGACTTAAACCTCAGCACAGAAATAAATAGAACATGCTGGAGGGGCAGATTCATATCCCAGAGGCTCCCCTCACTCTGGAACAAAATCCCAATCCATGTCAGACAGAGCCCCTCAATGACCCTCTTTCAAGAAGAATCTTGACGTTTGGATGGGAGATCGTAAATTTACCCCTGGGATCTCTTCTGTGTCACTGCTAGACAGAGGCATGGTAAACTAACCTTAAATGGGCTATCTTCTGTGACCTACTATACAGAGGCACAGTCAACTAATCTAAGAAGGGTGGCAAAAGCCAAACACACTCTGGTTAGGCTTGTAAATGCCCTAGGGCAGATAGCCTAGTATCAACCTATGAACTATGAACCTATGAAATGTATTGTAATTATTGACCATAGAATGATAAGACCAATCTCACATGAAATGGGATAGGTTAATTTGAGCACCAAAAGGGAAACTGGATAGGCTTAAAATGGCCTGCAAGGATAGCTAGCCTACTACTTACTCATGAACAATTATTGGTTAGCAGTTGAATTGGACAACAAGAGGCTAAGTTGGATAGCCAGTAATCTATGATACTTATCACTTGCAATGCCCACTGATAGGCCAAGCAGCTGGTTACTATTAAAGCTTATTTCACCCCCCAGGTCCTAAACTTAACTCGGGTCCTGTCACCTTTTCCACCTTGGATGCACCAAGTAACTAAATCTCCCTCACCGTTTACCTTTGTAATGGTGAGGGATAAAACCTTTTTCAGCTTGTGAAGTGGGAATTCAGAAGCCCTCATCAGAAGCACTACCTATATTAACCTCTTTTAGTCCTCAATGACCCAACTGACTCATGCTCTCGATGTTCTCAAGTAACTTCAGTGTGTACATGTGAACAAATTCTTATAATTTCAAATTCTCAACAACTTAACACACCTCTTTCTTACATGGCACTCTCCACAAGTTCAATTACTTGTCTAATCAAACTAGTCAAGCTCAGTATGGAACTGTTAACTCTAGACTCGGCTCATCCTTTTCTGAAGTACCCTGGATCTAATTCCTTTCCACTAATCAACTATCCTAGCCTCTTTTAATCTTAAACTTGGTGAGGGTAATTTACTTGTATAACACATATGATACAGTCAGACTAACAAAATGACCTTAATGAATGCTGTGCAGCTTGACAAGAATGACCTTGAAAGATCAGTTGGCACAATAGTTAAGGTGTGAGCTTCCCATGCACATGGTTCAAGGTTAGAGCCTTGCCTCTGGTAAGACTTCATTGATTAAAATTAATGCCTCCAAAACCAGTATGCACCTAACTTGGTTACTCCCACTCTCCTACAATATACTAACTCATGAGGGTAATACGACTGTTCAAGTACTTATCTACAAATATGCAGACCATTCATTAGATCCCTCTCTTTACTAACAGTAAGGGAAACATGCTAATGGAAATTAACCATCAGCTCAGTTATAACAATCCTGCAATATCACCTGCTGCCTTCTTGCATCAGGCATCCATGACTCAAGAACTAAGAATATTCTTTAAGACAAAATACACTCTTCAAATAGTAGTGTTAAGAATAGTCTAGACCTGCAAAAACTCTAGAGAAATTAGCCATTTTATCTTTCATCTTAACTATTTTTTTACTACAGTCAGCTCAATCTCCACACACCCAGTTATGGAAAGGTCTACCTTATTTGTTTGTGCTACCACATATAAAGTACTTTGACTTCCTTCTGTTATCTATTGTGCTACAGCCCCTAACTAACATATGCCTTTTAGATTTCACATGTCTGTTAGCCACGCACACACTACTGACCCCCGTTTTCCTTACCTATCTTATAGGTTCACAGGTGTTTACTAGGCTAATGACCACAAGGGCCTTTTTAAGCTTAGCCGTGCATCCCAAATCTCTGACAAGTTCTGATATCCTTGATAAGTGTGTAAGCATGGGCCTGGGAGAAGAACCATTTACAGGTTACCTGTATCCATCAGAGACACAGGTGCCAAACCAGGATGAATTTCTGGTTTCCCATCCAACTGTCCAAGTTGCACTTGAATTGGGTTAGGGAGGAACTCTGCTTCATATGGATGGGGAGCCTGTTCCATATACATACATACATACCTATCTTTCCCACAGGACCTATTTATATCACAGGCAAGGTTTAAGTCTTTAGAACCAATAATTCTGGTGATGTTTGTTTTGTGGATATGCAGGAGGTCCATCAGGGTAGGGTCTGACAATGCCCTATGTGCCAAACATAGATGTCCTCTTAAAAGCCTGTAGGAGACAGAATACAGGGATAGGACCTTGAGGCAGTCTGCATAGGACACTTTACTTATGCCCTGTATTCTTTTAGTGAGGAACCTCTATGGATGCTCCAATTGTTGGATATGCCTGGTTAGGTACATACCAAAGGGGACACTATACTCAATGATAGGTCTGATGAATGCCAAATACAGTGGAATAATGACTTCCTTGGACTTAGATGCCATACCTTTGTTTATAAGTTGCACAACATAGAGTTATTTCCTCACTACTGTAGACACATGATGGTCAAAGGCTAGATTTATCTGTGTGTGTCCCTAAGTTCCTGACTAATGGGTCAACTCTAAGGGGTGTGTTGTCAATAAGATTGTTACCAGGGATGGATGGCTTCCCAAAGGATACTATTATGCATTTCTTGGCATTTAGTTTTTATGTATCTGACACCAGTTGTTTGTCTGTCAGTCCCTCCTGGAGAACATTTGTGTCAGTGTGGGATTCAATGACAGCTCCTAATTTGTGACTGTATGCAAATTTAGTCAGCCAATGACCACTGACACTGGCCTTGACTTCTGAGAAGTAAATGCCAAAAAGGAGCAGTCCAAGGTCTGATCTCTGAGGGACTCTACTTGTGACTGGCCTCTTTGTAGAGGTGGACTTCCAATTCTAACTTCCTGGGTCCTATCTGTGAGTCAGTTGGCTATCCACTAAGTGATTTACAGGTTTGTACCCAAGCTCTTGAGTTTGTCATCAGTGTCCGAATTTTGTCAAATGCCTTGGCCAGGTCAAGGTAGGCAGTATGAACAATTTTTTCCCCTCATCTATTGCTTTGGTTACCTTCTCAAAGAAGTCCACCAGGTTGAGTAGGTATGATCTGCCCTTGACAAAACTAAACTGGGTTGGGTCCAGCATCTGGAGGTTTACTATATCTCTGTTGATCATCTCCATGAGAATTCTTTCCATAGCTTTACATAAGACTGGTGAGACTAATGGGTCTGTAGATGGCCCAACCTTGTGCAGAGGGATAACTGTTGCTGTTCTCCAGTCATGAGGCATGAAGCCTATTTGGAGGCTACAGTTAAATAGTAATTCCAGAGGCCCTGATAGGTCATGTTTCGTACTATTTAGAATACATCCTGGGATATTATCTGGGCCCATTCATGCAATGTTCTTGATCTTAGAAGGAGCATTAAGGACCTGTTCCCTAGTGATAGTAGGGGGAGTTATATTTGTTGGTATTTCCTGAAGGAAGGTGCGTGTGTGTGGGGGGGTAAAGTTGAAGCTGAATTTATCATCCAGGAGGTTAGCTATGTCTTCTGGCTTAATGTAGGTGGTTCCATTTATAAAGAGCTCTGCACACAATTGTGTATTGCATTTGAGGTTGCAGAAATGGCTAAAGAATACTTTGTGGTTGTCCTTGGCCTGGGAGGCCAAACGTACCTCAAATTTGGCTTTGTTAGACTTTATTTGTCCACTGAGTTGTTTGTTTAGTTTGATGAGTGTACTTTTATCCTGCTGGATGCTGCACCTCCTAATTTTTGCCATGATTTACTTCCTTCTGTTATATAGCCTACTGATTTTTTGATTCCACCAGGGTGGCTTGTTGTCTGAATTAGTTCTATACTTCTTCCTAGTGAGTACAGCTGCCTCTATGCAGCTATTAACATGCCTGTACAGGGTTTCTGTGAACAGCTCTGCATAGACAGCAGTGTTCTTGGGATTTATGGGGGCTAGAAATGTTGCCAGGTTATCACTTAATAGTAGGAGGTTAGCCGTAGAGTAGTTCCTGATTATCCCAGGTTTAGCGGGGGGTCCAGGTTTTATTTTTACTTCAAGAGAGACCATTTTATGGTCTGCCCTTACCAGGGTAGACATTACAGTAGGGGGTGTGCAGCACTCTCCCACATTAGTGAGGACCAGATCCAGTATAGTTGCACCTCTGGTTGGTGTACTGACTATCTGATCCAGGGAGTTTGTGTTTACAAAATCCAGGAATCTCTGTGCATGTACGTTTGGTGTCGTATAGGATTCCCAGTTAACAGTGAGGTAATTAAAGTCACCCATGAATATGGTATTCGGTTGGATAGTTAGTGTTTCCAATAAGTTTAAACACATGGTATGGATGTCCTGGGTCACAGAGGGGGGCCTATAGCTTGCAAGGAAGTGGTACTGGATTTTGTCTGTGGTGACTTAAACAGAAGCAGCAACTGTCCTGTTTGACTAGCCTTGAAATGTATTTATTTTTGATGTAAATAGAGACACCTCCACCTTTAGTCCCTGCCTGTGAAGTAGCTTCTCTAAATGTATGGAAGGCATTATAACCTTGCACTGTTAGTGTGTGCTCCACGGCTTTAAACCATGTCTCAGTGACAGCACAGATGTCAGCATTCTCTAGGGTGAAGAGAGTTTCTAGGGAGTGGAGTTTTTGTTTAGACTCCTAGCATTAAGCAGTAATACCTTTAGATTTTCTTTGTTTTGATTTGCTATGTCGGAAGCACCTTCAGTTTGGCACTGCCTAAAAAAGGCACTATGGGGGAACTGTGATTGAAAAGACGCCCATAGCTCTCAACTAACAAGGGACAAATCCAGAAATAATCAGGAATAATTTAAAAAAAAAATAGAACAATTAATTTGTGACATTGGCATAAGAGAATGTGAATTAATACATACTACTTTTACTTCAGAAATGTATAACTCAAATTATTTTCATTTATTAAGTATAATGCACTACCTTTTCCACAAAAGTCTCCAGCTGTAGGAGAAATTAAGAAGGACACAACTAAAGTTTGTGTCAAAATCAGAGACAGTTCATAGGTTATAGGTTCATAGGTTCATACTAGGCTATCTGCCCTAGGGCATTTATAAACCTAGCCAGAGTGTTGGCTTTCGCCACCCATTTTAAATGAATTTTGCTATGCCCTTTTTCGAGGTTAGTATACTGTGCCTCTGTCTAACAGTGACACAGAAGTGATACCCGGGGTAAACCTACGATCTCCCATCCACTCATCAAGATTCCTCTTGAAGAGAGTCAATGAGGGACTCTGCCTAACCTGGACTGGGATTTTATTCCAGAGTGAAGGGAGCCTCTGGGTTATGAATCTGTCCCTCCAGCATGTCCTATTGATTTCAGTGCTGAGGTTCAAGTCTCTCGAGCGCGTAGCTCGATGGGATTTGGATTTTCTGAGGTGCAGCATGTCCATTAAATCCGGGTTGGACATGGCTTTATACGTCAGGCACAGATCGCCTCTGAGCAGGCGGTATGCCACTGAGTAGAGCTGGAGTTTCTTTAACCGGGCAGCATATGGCATCTGTTTGAGCCCTTTGATCCTCTTGGTGAGGTACCTTTGGGGTCTTTCCAGTTGCTGCAGGTGTCTGGTAAGGTACATCTCAAAAGGGGCATTGTATTCAATTATGGGCCTGATGAGGGATGAGTAAAGAGGCACGATGACCTCCCCTGATCTAGATGTGAATCCCTTCATGATTAGGTGGGCTATATAAAATGTTTTTCTAACCACTTTGGCCACGTGATTTTCAAATGAGAGATTGCTATCAACTTGGGTCCCCAGGTCCCTAATTACTTCTTCCGTACTTAATGGATTACCACCTATGTGGTAATTTGTTAGCACTTTGTTTTTGCCAAAGGGGATGACTATACACTTTTTGGCATTTAGCTTGAGGCAATGGCTCTGGCACCAGTTGTCTGTTTCTATGAAGCCCTTTTGTAGGATGCTTTTGTCGGCTGGAGAGTTGATTTTGGTGCCAAGTTTGCAGTCATCTGCGAACTTGGTCAGCCACAGTCCTTCCATGTTGGCCTGTACCTCCGAGAAATATATACCGAACAAGAGAGGTCCCAGGACTGAGCCTTGTGGGACGCCACTTGTAACTGGTTTGGAGTCTGACATGGCTCTAGCAATTCTAACCATGTGGGTTCTGTCCTTGAGCCAATTTGCAACCCATCTAATGACATAGGGGTTTATATTTAAGCTGGTGAGCTTATCTATAATGCCCGAGTGGGGTATTGTATCGAAGGCTTTTGCGAGGTCCAGGTAGGCTGTGTGGACCACCTTCCCCTCGTCAATGGCCTTGGTGACTGTTTCAAAGAAATCGACCAGGTTTAAGAGGCAGGATCTGCCCTTAACAAAGCCGAACTGGGTAGGATCCAATGTCTGTAGGTCCCCCAATATCTTTATTTATGAGGTCCATGATGATCCTTTCCATAGCTTTGCAGACCAAGCTAGTCAGGCTTATGGGGCGATAATTTCCAGGATCCGTTAAGGCACCACCTTTGTGGAGAGGGACCACTGTTGCTGTACGCCACTCTTTGGGTACATATCCTGTAGTAAGGCTGAGATTGAACAGTAGTTTTCTGTTTGGGTTTAGCTCTTCTTGGAGTTCATGTAGGACGCAGCCCAGGACACAGTCTGGTCCCATTGATGCTGTGTTTTTTTGCTTTGGAGAGGGCGGCTCTTATCTGAGCATCTGAGATGTCAGGGGGGCAGCACTCTGCTGGGATAGATATTTGCCCTTTTGGTGGGGAGGGGGGGGGGTTTCCGCTGAACCTGTCAGCTAGGATGCTGGCAATGTCTGTGGGTTCAGTGTATTTTTTGTCATTTTGGACTAATTCTGAGCATATCTGGGAATTCCCACCCAAGTTCCTAACATAACTAAAAAAAGCCTTATGATTATCCTTAGTGTCCTGTGCAATTTTTCTCTCGAAGCTGGCCTTAGATGATTTTATGAGTTCCCGTAGTTTTTTTGCTAATACCGATCAGAGATGCCTTCCCTTTTTGGGATTTTGCTCTAGCATGTAGTAGCTTCCTCCTTCTATTGTATAGATTGTTTATGGCTGGGGTCCACCAGACAGGACACTGCCTTTGGAGGATTGGGTCTTGGTTTTATTTGGGACTGCATGATCCATGCATTCCTGAAGGTGTTCATAGAATGTGTTTATAAAGGATTCTGTGGTCTGGGCCGTATTTTCCACAGGCCCAGGGGCTTTGAAGGATTCCACCTCGGTTTTGAGGAGTGTGAAATTTGCTTTAGAGAAGTTTTTCACTGTGGTTTTCTGGGCAGGGAGTGGGGTCGGGATGTGAATATCCAGTGAGATTAGTTTAAGGTCTGATCTTACCAGTGAGTGAAACACTTCTGGTCTGGAGCATAGAGCCCCCATGTTGGTGATGATCAGGTCCAGTATGTTTTCCCCTCTTGTGGGAGTGGTAACAAGTTGTTCCATAGCATTTGAGTTTATAAATTCTAGGAACCTTTGGGCTAGGGAGTTGCTGCTAGAGTAATGCTCCCAGTCTATCTTTGGGTAGTTGAAGTCACCCAATATAATGGTGTTTGCAGAGACCTTCTTATTTTCCAGTGTTCTCAGGAAGGCCGAGTGGGGTTCCTGGGTTTGGGAGGGTGGTCTGTAGCAGGCTATAAACTGGAAGGCAGTTTTACCCACTGTTAGTTGCACATGGATAGTCTCTGATGCTTCGTGCTGTACCACCAACCTGGAGGTGTGGGTATCTTTGACGAATATCGATACTCTCCCCTCCTTTTGTGGTTCGGTCTAAGTTTTGGGGCCGAAAAGCATGGTATGAGGTATAACCTGGTAGTGCTGGGGTGCTCTCGGGAGCGTTGAACCAGGTTTCTGTTACTGCACAAATATCGATGCTCTCCATGCTAAGGAGAGTTTCGAGTGCATGCATCTTGAGGTTTAGACTTCTGGCGTTGAGTAGCATTACTCTTAGTTTCTTATCCCTTGTGATATCTATGGAGGTGGGTTTGCCTTTTGAGCCTTGCCTAAAAAAGGCACTATGTGGGGTGGCAAGAGCCTTTGCCAATATCCGAAAGCCCAGGGGTGACAGGTGCAAGCCGTCACTAGCAAAGCATCATGGCTTGTCGAGCATGTCATCCCAGGCTGACAGGCATTGGATCCCCTTTGAATGACACCAATACTTAAGCCAATTGTTGAAATTGATCATCTTGTCTTCATATTGTGGCATCATTCTTGGTGAGGGCAGGATGGTACTCAAGGTCATGGTCATACCGGCCTGGGCTACATGCTCGGAAAGCTCCTCTATGTCTCTTTTCATGTAGTCCAGGGAGGTACGTCTCAGGTCATTCACACCAGCATGGACAATGACTGAGTTGTACTTGTACTTGCCTTGGAGTGACCTGAGTGCTTGTGTTATGTGGCGGATCGTAGCACCCGACAGGCAGCTCACCATGACCTTCTCCTTGTTCAGCCTGGTGAGCAGGATGTCAGTGTGCCTGACAATAGAGTCACCTATTACAAGTGTATCAGGTGTGTTGTTTAGCCTTAAGGGCTGCGACTGTTTGGCACACTGGCTTTGTGAGCTATGTGTTGCACGTGTTTTGTTTTGGGGTAGCGGTTGCTTGGGTGTCTGCTTTGCAGGTCTCTGCTGCTTAGGCAGATTTTTATTTAGAGCCTCCTAGTATGTTTTTGTGTGTTTATGTGTTTGGTTTGCTGTCGTGGTAGGTCTATGTGAGACTGGAATTGTAGTGAGTGTGGTTTCCTTCTCCTCCTGACTGGTTACGCCAGTACTGAGTTGAGAGAGCTTAGCCTAAAGTTTGGCTATATGGTTGCATCTCTCACATGTGTTGGAATTTGTTAGGAGGAGGAGAGGGTTGTCTGTGTACATGAGGCAGTTGTAACATTGCCTCAAGAT
The DNA here is from genome assembly GCF_019279795.1 of Protopterus annectens. Classification (NCBI taxonomy): domain Eukaryota; kingdom Metazoa; phylum Chordata; order Ceratodontiformes; family Protopteridae; genus Protopterus; species Protopterus annectens. Next base: position 150,229,111 of record NC_056725.1, read on the forward strand.
TCCCAGATTCACCAGATGGACCGGAGAGGAGATTGACAGCTGACCTTTGGACATGCTAAAATAGTATTGGGAATTCCTTTATAATTGAAAAAAAGGGCCAATGGGGAACAAGGTATTCCTTTATAATTGAAAAAAAGGGCCAATGGGGAACAAGGTACTCAAGGGGAGTTTGTGAGGGTGTAGTGCTTTTAATTTTATAGTGCTGACTTATATAATTGCTTTAGTGAGCAAGTGCCAGGCTTTAGAGTAGGAATAGGGTGTTTATTATGAGAACTAGATCAGTTCTAAGGGAAAAAGTGAAGAGCAGACTTTGTGGAGCCGAGAATGGTTTAAACCCAATTAAGCGGAAATGACCGATGCTGCACTATGCGCAAAATCGCGCAAAGCCGCGCCAAAGTGGGTTTTATACAGGGGGACTTGAAGGAGCTAGAAATTGGCCCAAAACAGCCAATAGACTACAAGATTCTTGTGCTGGGAACACTCCTCCAGGGATAGATAGGCTGCTCTAAGCTCCCCACTGCCACTGGTGAACAAAGAAGCCTCCCTCTATCCAAGAAAGGAAATGGGCAAAACAGGAACTTTCCAAAAGTCCAGAATACAGCAAAGCCTGTATTTGGACTACTCTAGGTCAGGAAAGACGAGAAACAAGGATAATTTTTTTTGTTTTTTTTTCTTTTTTGCAACAAACAGCAGGAAAATGCAATAAATATGTAACACAGGCTAGCGCACTTGAGTGTGTAGCCTCAACAGGTAAATGCAACAAACAGGACAAACTTTAAAAGTGCAGGTGCAAAAACAACTTTAAACAGTTTAAAACAGTTCAAGAAGCAGAAATACTTGCAGTTTAGCTAGATTGGACAGTCGCCCAGGTAGTAGCAGGAAAAAAAACACTTAGGTTAGCAGTCGCTCTTTTAGCCTCTCTGCTGCTAGCACCCCTCTGCAGGACCACGAGGAGCTTGGCTGAGTAGTAACAAGCACAAAAACCGCGCCAAAGTGGGTTTTATACAGGGGGACTTGAAAGAGCTAGAAATTGGCCCAAAACGGCTACTAGACTACCAGATTCTTGTGCTGGGAACACTCCTCTAGGGATAGATAGGCTGCTCTAAGCTCCCCACTGCCACTGGTGAACAAAGAAGCCTCCCTATATCCAAGAAAGGAAATGGGCAACACAGGAACTTTCCAAAAGTCCAGAATACAGCAAAGCCTGTATTTGGACTACTCTAGGTCAAGAAAGATGGGAAACAAGGATAATTGTTTTGTTTTTTTCTTTTTTGCAACAAACAGCAGGAAAATGCACTAAATATGTAACAGAGGCTAGCGCACTTGAGTTGAGAGGTATGAAAATGCTTATATCACAAATGTCATACATGCAGCTGACAACTACTGAATATATAGCTGGCTTATCAAGGCTAAACCTGTCACTTAATGAACCACACTAAAAGTAAGCAAAAACTCAGTGGAAAATTCTATATCAAGTCCAAGAGTTACACTCTTGTTTAAGAGGGCCTCCATCAAGATCACCAACATAAACTCTCTAGCATGCCTGAAATGGATGGTGACAGTGTGCTTAAGACAGTACATCCCAGTCAGTACCAGCTTCATTACCTACAATCATGAGAACTGGTCTGATGTAACCAATTCTGTGACTCAAGTCTTGCTAAGTCAAAGAACAGGAGGTGAGGAGCATGGTGATGGCTGATGGTTCACTCGAGCAAAAGAGAAAGTCAAACCAGTAGACTATCAGCTCAAGGCAGAAGCTTAAAAAGCTTAGCAATATCAGGAGCAAGCATAAAAAGAGAAGCAAAGTCTTGGAACTTTCAAATCAAAAAGCTGAGCTTCTTGGTCAAAGTCTCATTCAAGTTCCAACTGTTCAATGTCTTTTAATTTCTCTAATTTTTAGATTGCCAGAGACATGTAAAGGGAATGAACCTATTTCATTTAGACAGAAAAGGAGACAAACGAGTCAAATCATTTTAATGGGCATCCTGCATTTCTTTTGGTGTGGTGTTTAAGGTTTTGGTCTTAGTATACACTTCTTAGGATATATGGAGTGTTTAATGAATGTTTTAGATCGGTGTTTGTATAACTAATGTATTTTTTATCAAAAGTCAGTTAATGAGGTGTCAACTTCCTGCCGCTGGCAGGCTGGACAGCAACTGCAGTCAGCTTTCATTCACAGTTATATTTTACATGTGAGAAAGTCCTTTTAAATTAACCAAATGAAACAACTCACAGCTTTACTACTATAAATATCTTTTTTCACATTAAGCTGCTTAATCATGGCACTGATTACTGTAAATTCAATATTGCAATTAAGCTACAATGCAACATAGTATGTTGTTTCCTTTTCAAGAACTGCAGGCCTGAATGAGACAAACCAATCTATACAACTAGTGCCATAAATGTATAGCAGAAGAGGATGTCATCAGTGGTCTTGGTAAGACTAAGTCAAGACAATTTTTGAAACAGTAGTGTTTAAGTGTATTTAACAACAAATCATATTTGAGGACATCTCACTGTAACAGTAAATTATATTGTTTGGATTTACTCCACCTTGTGTATGTTTTCACCGGGTCTATATTATGTCATTGAACGCTTAAAAAGCGAACGATGAATAATCGATCACATGTAAGCGAAAGCTTACAATCTCGAAATCTCAGTACACCGATTTTTTTTTCCAAGGGAAAAAAATTGCTGTTCCAAAAAAAAAAAAGAATAAAAAAAATTGAAAGAATACATAAAGTGGGGGGCTTTGCCCCCCACACACCCCCTTACTTAAATATACCAACTCCGAGATCACACTACAGTGCAGAAAACGGCAAAGTAACAGAAGCAGCCAAGCAAATTCTTTCCCTGGGAAAGAATTCACTTAAAAGCCGCTTTGCTATTTTGCCTTTTTGTTGTTTTAAGTTCGACCAAGATGCATTTGATAGAATGCATCTTCACCCCACCACAACTTGAAAAGGCAGAGTCATCTTTCCTGGAAGAAAACAACACAGCGTCCTGCTGGTTGGGAACTCACACCGTTCCACAATATCTTTGGTTATTTAAGATGAAGTTTGCAGCAGCAGAGAGGAGTTAATGCAGACAAATAGCACGGACTATTTTTTTTTTTTAATTAACTTTTCCAAGACCTAGCTGAATGGCTCCCAACCCATGTCCTATTGCTCATTTTTTTCTTCCAAGGATGAGAGCTTGGCATTCTCTGAATATGACAGCAGCCCTCCAGTCCATGCATCCTTGTTTGGAGGCCTCTGTGCTGCACTGATGACCATTTCTCTGTGCCAAAGGGCCAAGGATATCCCCATCTATGTATGATCAACTGAAGTCCATCTTTTCTTCCTATCTCATATAATGAAAAGCAAAGAATAAATAAAAATAACAAAGTATTTGCATGTACTATCAATTTAAACTACAGACTACAGGTGTGGGGAAAATCAGTGCAAAGCGTTTAAACCTAGGAGTTAAAAGACTTAAATGTTCAATACATAGATTTTTTTTCACCCATAAGTATATTCACAGTATTTGCCACAGAAAATTTGGCAGCTAAACTACCATCTACAAAAAAGAAAATTACTATATAGCTAAGATAAGGATAGTGAAATTTCTTTCTAAAACATTTATACCCATTATAAAGAAGGTACTAAAATTCTTCAAAAGTGATTAGTTTAGGTAATTATTACCATAAATAAATTGTTTTAATATTGCAGTATTAGTAAAGTGTATCAGAAAAATAGTCAAATTGTTAATGTAATATTCATATTACAACCATAAAGAATGAAATACACTGACCATCCAACAGTAATCCTCAGACAAAAAAGACCATATTTTAAATCTAACAAACTAATCCCTATAAAGGTCAATTTAATTGCTTAAAAGCCATAATAAAGAATTATGCGAGACAACAATTAATAACAGTACCCTTTGTCTGGCAATGGAAATTATGGATTTTTTTAATACTGGAGGACTGCATTCCCACAGTTATCGTAAACACCTCAACTTTTCCAGATAGGTCAAGCAGAAAAAAATGGATTCTTTTCAGAAGAGATACTATGGGGGCATTACTGGACTAAGGCATTTTAGACAATATAGATAAAGAAGCAAGAAATGTAGGGAAAGCATACAAAGCTTGTCACATGACTTCCCAATAACATCTTCCAGTCTTTACACTGACAATACTGTGGCTCAGACAGGTGTATTCTGGGACAATAAATGGAAAAATCAAATTCTCTTCAGTCCCCACATACATGTACACTGTTACTTTATCACTGCAATCAAGATCTTTACTTCACCAAAACAGCTAGTTAACAGAGGTATGGTGTGCCGATATCAAATTTCAGTGCAAGAAGTGTGACGTGAAAAAGAGTAAGAAATGGAAAGAGGTCAGTCTTCAATGGATTAAAATGTTAAGATTTACATGTCTAACATTTTAAAAAGTATGTATTTTTAAGACAGTACAAAATGAAGAAAGTCCAATATGTGTACCAGTCTGCTTAGGAAACTTAAATGCTCAATAACTAAAGGAAAAGAAAACTTTTCTGACTTATTGCAACAGGTGAAGCTCCTCTGAAATTTGCACCACCTCCTATTACACAGTTAAGCCAAAGCTCTGGGCATAAGATTCTTCAGTGTAACTTGGTTTCCCTGCTATATAGGTGAGGTCCTGTACTCAATTTAAACTCAGAGCAGTTAGTATGTGTTATCCTTCTCACAATTCTATGCCATGTGTGTGTGCACCTTGGTCTTTTTCAGTGCTAGTCAGGAAGGGAAACATGGATCTGGTAGAGGACCTGGTGGCAGATGACGTCCAGTCAGTCACGGAACTGGGCTAGTCACATCTGCCAAGCACATCTTTGTTAAACACAGACTACTCTGAAAATATACACAAATTAGAGATAGCATTCATATTGTACAATGTGGTATTTTTGACAGCAGGGATACTATGTTACTTAGTAATGCAAGTTTATTCCCAAAGTCACTAACTAAAACTCACTGAAAGATTGACCTCTAAGTGGTTTGAGAATTTGTGTATTTAGTTCTAGCTCCGAGTTATAAAAAGCATATAATACAAGCAGATGAGAAATTACAAACATAAATAATGAGAAAATACAAGTGTACATCTTGTCCAGAAAGCTCTAAGTAGGTTTTAATTTTTCCATCCATATTTGACATTGCAAACTGCTTCTTGAACTAATGTGGTAGGATATTATTGCATCTGTAAATGTGTATATGTTTTGTAGCATATCCTTGTATCTGTAAGCATGTATTGTTCACTTCTTGGAGGATTCTATACACCCGGGTTGTGCCTGCAAATGGCCCATTGAGATCACTGCATTTCCCTGGTAAACAAATATAAATAAAGTCAAACTGATGTGGTGGTGAAAATACATTAACATGCTCGTGCATACACACACACACACACACACACACACACACACACACACACACACACACACACACACACACACACACACACACACACACACACACACATGTAGATATTCAGTTTCAGATTAGTAGATCAACATCCATTCTGTACTCATAGGCCTACTTTTCTAAATCTTTGCATTTCTAAAGAATGAACTAAAACGAAAAAAAAAGAATGTGTGCTTCCAAAATATATATATATATATATATATATGCATGTCCAAGTTCAATTCAGCAGAAACACACCCAGTTCTACACTCGATGTTGGCCAACAACTCTAAATAGTGTTTTATACTCTAGTAAGCAATAAAGTATTTAACTATGAATATACTGTTTCTCTGTAACTATGTTGTTCAGAACAAGTTTCAAGTTACATCTGACTACAAGAACATACAGAAAGAGCACATCAAACTCATGATCCATAACAAGACTGATGCTGTTCTCTGAAAAGGATGTAAGAGTGTACTGCCACATGCTTGACACCATAGTAAATTTTTCTAAATGAACCCATGGACTTTCAAGTTTTCAGACTGGTCTGAACAACCACAGTGGCAAATAAAGACAATTTCAACTATATAAAACTAATGTGAACATTTACCTTTCCTGGACAACATCCTTCATATCTATCTTTCAGGCCTACTGTAACCCACAATACGAGCTGAAGTCATCTGCTAAAATAACATGGCCCTAAAGATAAATGGCTGATGAAATATCATCTCAGATTTTTAGCGGCCTTGAAGTGCAAATGAACAAAGCCCTTACGGTGACTAAAATGATCTATGTTTGGCTAGTCACATGGCAGCTGGAAGTGTGAAGTTGGGAGTGAGTGGCCACACTGACTTGCCCATTTGGGGGGGGGGGATTAGGAGGCAGTCTAGGTCTGCCGCAGTATAGCAATGTTATGAAAGCCTGGCAAATTCCATGCTGCAGGGGGGGTATACCGTTAAGTTGGAGGATATGCATGCACAAAAGCAGTCATACATCTACTGATGAAATATTCCTACTAGTGAAACAATCACTATGCCGAATTAAGAGAGCAACACTATCCAAATAGTCACCTCAATGTTTCTATTTAATATGAAGATAATTCTCTGGATGGTGGTTGGTAGGGAGCAGTGGATATATCTTGATGTGTCCCACCACCTACACAAAATTTCAGGTGCGTATTTCGTGAGGAATCCTGGGTTAACAATAGTTTTCCTAGACAGCATTCAGAAAGATATCAGTGAAATAAAAAAATTAATTCAAAATAACACTTAACATCTACTGTAATACCAAATTTGTTGTTTTTAGGAGGTTAGGTCTTTTACATGAATATTTCTCTACACTTCATAAAGAACCTTTTGCACAAATGAAGTGGAACTTTGCACATACCTTATGTTTTTGTTTTTTGTGAGCTGTATGTTGTCCCCAGCATGTTACTTCATGCCTTTTTAAATACTGTAGCTTATGTTTAACACTATTAAAGGCAATGCTTTTCCTATCTTTGTGCACACATTATCTCCTATAATGTACTTCAAACAGGTATAATGGACCATTTGTTGTGAGGTGTATTGCACAAGCATTACTTCATCATCTCTTTGTTCATTGCTAGTCTGGCCGGGTTATGGCTGTACCACTATATCAAATAAAAAAATTCATTAAACACGATCTCTGACAGTTCTGTAGAGGACATCAAGCAACTGTTTCTCAAATACATCTCTAGACACAGCTAGATTTGCAGACTGTATAGAGGCCCTGCTTTATTAATACTGCATTTTTAAGTATATGGGAAACAAAGGGGTACCAACATAACATTTCTTACACTTCAGCAAGTTCTCGGAGACTTCTGTAACTAAGCCTTATACAGCTGCTGTGCTCCCCCCTTCCTCTATTCTTGCCGCCATTGTATCAAATAGCCTTGACCAGGTCCACCACTCCCTTCAAAGTATTACAGATTGGTCATCACAACACTCCATGTGATAGAATATTTTAAGTTTTGTATCTACTTCCTGCTGCTTGCTATAGCAACCTTCACTTCCCACATCAGTTCTTCTTAGCGTAACTTGCCCAACTATTCAGTCATCCATTTTGTAAACCAGCAGTTCTGGTAACGGTCATGGTGAACAAGTTGAGCAGGCTAGACCATAGTCATCATGACCATCAAAAAACTTCTGCTCTTTTTGATGGATCCCTAGACATTCACAGGTATGATAACAGCAATAATCCCATAACATGACATGAAGTCTCTCCTGAGGCCCCCCTTCAGTGGCCATATCTAGTACACCTCCCATAGAGGGTTCACAGGGTGTATTTTCACCAGGTGTACAAATGACCTCATGTGAGTCCTTTCAAAACAGAAAATCAGTGGCTACAATTCCCTATCTCCTCAGACCACCAGGCTCCGGACACTACCATCTAAAGTGAATTCAGGCACCCTCTGAAGGAATCTCATTTCTGCCACTTGTAAATCTGATCCTCTTATTCTCGGTCATTACCCAAACCTCGTGATCACAGTAAGGATGGGAACACATTCTCAAAACTGTGAGCTTCATGCTAGCACTAAACTAATGCTCCACTGCATTCTTGTATAATGTACGCCTGCAATACATTTTTTTTTCTCCAACCATACAAATGGCACAAATATAAAATGGTAGAACCAGCTTTCTCTAGAGTGATTTACAATTACACAATATTTCGTAGGACAATCAGATGATAAAAGTATGTAAAACTCTTATGCCTGCACTATTACAGGTGAATGAATGACAAATATTAAAATCATTTTACTTACCTTGACACTTACTATAGTCTTAAACAGCACATAAATGCTCTGAAATGAATTTCTAAATGCATTGATTGTGCCACAGGACTGCATTTATTCTTGAATTGTTGTTATGCAAGAAAGTATGGCAGAAAAAAGCTCTCAGGGTATAGTCCTCCTTCCCTCAAATAAATAGACAGACAGGCAGATAGGCAAAATGCCCATGCTCTGACATGGGCAAGGACTGAATCTCTGAACTCCTTTAACCCACCTGTGTACTGTTGGAGGTCACATGGATAAGCTGGATACTCACCAGTAACAGCATTAATTCTCTGCATGGAAGACTGCTCAGGGCATTATAACAACTTGGTTGGTATTCATAAAGGTACTAGAGCAAATGTTATCTTTTGTGAGATGCAGAAAAAATAAATAAATAATGGTCTGCTAATATGAAAGCAGTTAGTTCTCATGACAGTTTTTATTTTTGTCCCTCTTGACCATATGTCCCTTCTGCAGGATCAAGCTCTACTTGGGGTGAAAGCAAATCATGACCTAGTCACAAAGGCATTGCATATTTTTTTCAGGTTTTGGCAAATACTTTTCAGGGATAGATATGTGTAAACAAACTCCCCTACTTTACATACCTCCTTTACAAACCATGACAACATGTTAGAATATAGGCTACTCCAGTTCTTGGTGTGAAACACAGGGTATAGTATTTTTGATGCAGAAGGGTTAGTAGTGGAATACTAATACATACTGTGAAAATAAAACATTGTAATTTAAAGTATATTCAGCTCAGAAACTTCTCGTCCAACCAACTTAGTTCAGCTCCAGAAGGATGAATCTGAAAGGATCACTCCAGTTACTGCACTGAAAACTGATTTTACTGCTACTACTTCTGCGTCGACTTAAGTCCCTTCAGTTCAAAACTTTAGGTACCTGAACTTTACATTCAATGCATAAGAGGCAGAATGATTATCCTAACATGGCCATGTGGTTACCTAAATGAATAACTGCATATTACTTGATAACAATAATGCTGAAATCTCCTCCTTCTATGATGAGGATATGTAATGGAAGCTTAAATGAAGAAACCTGATGTATCCATATTAAACTTATAGCTATAAAACTGAAAATATAGCCCTGGAGTGACAAAACACCAGAAAATTATTTGCAATCCTGTCTTCTTCCTGAAAAATGTCAAAGATTCCTATTGTTGAAATCTAACAACAAGATCACAGTTCATTAGAAATACTTAATTATGGCAGCATTTGTGACCGAATTCCATTTTTTGTAATCCTGCAATCATTGAGAATCAAGTTTCCCGATCAGTTAGCCAACCAACTAACCCATTCTTTCATCTCAGTGGTAAAAGCCTGACTGCCCATTACCCATACCAGGTGAACCTAAGGAGCAGAGGATGGCACCATCATTTGCTGTAGAAGCTGTTGGTTTAACTTATGCTAACTGCCAAGGTTGTGACTTCCAGTGCTTCACCCCAAAAATGTTCATGTATGCTTCTACCACACTGATCCTGCTATGTGATGTACACCTGAAAGCAAGTACAACCGTCCACCCCTGGACAATGGGCAACTGTGCCCCCTGTCCCCAAAGGGGACAAGCTGACGACTGCCATTCTCCCATATCCCAGACCACCTCCTCCAGTGTCCAGGGTGATAGTGGAAGGCAGGCTGCCTCAATATCATAGCTAGGGTGAGGCAAAGGGGGTGGCTCCCATGACAGCAAGCTGTTGGGGGTATAACTGGCACTGTGAAAGGGGTGTCAATTTGTCCTTATGTCAGTGTTGCAACCTGAGTAGATGGGGTGGGTGAACATGAGTGTAAACTGGTTCCTGGAATTAAAAGCAGTATCTGTAATCATTTACACAGCTACAACTGATATTGTGAATACTTGAATAATTTCAAACACTGTCTGAAATGGAAAATTCAAAGGCATTTCACTTGGTATCATACTTCTCAACCTCTTACAGCAAGAAATCTGGATAAAGCCATATATAAAAGTGGGTCAAAGGGCCAAAAATAGGACAATTTTAAATATTACTCTTACAAACTTAGAAAACTGATAGAATAACAGGTTTTGGATCAACATGAATTTTCTGAAGGGTATGAAGTCTGATAGTCAAATGTCTGTCATTATTTTCTAACTTCAACCTTTAATGATTTGCTACTAATGTGCAGGAAAACCACACATTTATGAAAAATGCACCAAAAACATTCTGCGAAAATCTGTACAGTTGAGAGGTATGCTGGGTATGCTGGTCTCCTACTGATAGATGAAGACATTTTAGCTATACTACAAAGGAAAGTTTTTATTACTCACCAGAAAATTAGTGTTGTCTGTTAAAGGTGTACTAACAATACTTAAAGTTTGTCACACCCACCTGAAAGATTACTTGGATCATGATTGGAGCTGTACAATGTAAGGAGCAGTAAATAGTTCAACCTCCTAAAGAATTGACAAGAAGGAAATTGTGCTGGTATAATAATAAACAAAAGGGTTATGGGAAATGATGTACCCACATGCAGGATGCCACACTAACACTGGGGGTTACCGGAACAAAAACAGGGCTAAACATTGATATGACCTCTGCAAGGATGGGCTCTACGAAATATGTGCCATTATCACAAGTAAGCAATTTATAAAGTCTGCATTTAATTTAATCTACTCAGATTTACACTTTTTAGAAACGGCCCACTAGAAAATGATATGCTACAGTTCCAAACTTTAAAACTAAACAAAGTATTTTGACTTTAAAGAACTTCCAGAAGAAAATCAGGACACACATGGACATTATATTAGCAATTATGAAAGTAAAACTACATGAAATGCTTCATAAAAAATAGATTATCAGATAGGTTAATGCACACGAAAGTGGACAAAGGTAAGTAGCCTTCTGTAATACTCTTGTTACTTTGCATGAACCATATTAAAAGATGACAGAATAAACAAGTTTACTGAAGTGGAAAAATGAAATCTGCTTTCATCCATGTGTGGTGGTTCCAGGGACAATGAAACTGTACCCTGAATTCTTCTGTGGAGTTGTATGTTATAAAAGTTTTAAGTCAAAATAATAAACACTGATCAGTTGCTTTACTGCTGTCATCAACAGTCATTAGTCTTAATTCCTTCCACACTTATTTCTGAAAACTTTCAAAACCCAACTTCCTTTTAGACCGCAATGTCAAATGTTCTCCATAATTTATGTTACAGTCAAGTGTCAGTATCAAACAGCATGAGATGAGGGAGGACCAGGAGAACATTTAAAGCTACCTGTTACAGTTCATCTACTTGTACACTGATTGTAGAAAAGTTAAATTGCCAAAGCAAATGTAAACATTCCATGGATCCCACATTGCACACCTCCCAGGACTGTACCATGCTGCCACGGAAGGGGGGGGGGGGTAACAGAGTAGGCCTGAGAAAGAACCCACTCCCAGACAGAAACTCAGACGTGCCAGGGTCCATTGCTTGTAATGTGTGACTGGCCCCAGCAATTACCGGAATTCGTCTGGGAGGGCATGGAGTAGCTGGTTGATCCACTAAGGATGGGTTATGAAGGCCAAGCCAGTAATAATAAAGGAAGGGTAGGAGCAAAAAAAAGAAGAAAATCTATACATAAAAAATGAAGAAAGCTAACTCAGGTGCAGGTGACATTTTAGAAGCAAAACCAAACTTGGTCAGTAATGAAGGCTATGGGGCTGAAACTGGTTTGTTTATTTTGTACTGGGCAAGGTCCATAATAAAATAATTTTTATTTGTGAACCTCTTGGAGTGCTGGCCAGCTTTTGTTGGACATTTTAGAAGTCCAGTGTCAGTATGATGGCCATCATTAAAACTGCTGTGGTTGATTCATGAATGGTTTATCTCCACTGCCATCCAACATTAATGTGAAAAGGTATAAAACAGATGAGCCATGAACAGTGAGGGTGAAGTGTCTAAGGGAATTAATTTATTTATACTTTATTGACTAGGTTAGTCCCAGTATGCCAATTGCCTCTTTTCAAGGGACCTGAGGCGGTGTGTATACTGACTAAAGAAATTTGGCCAAAGTACCATGGAACTTCCCCTGCTCTATTTGATAAATACCATTGGATCTTTCACTGAGCTATCACTAACTCCACAGATGGGACTTCTCTGAAGTATTATCTGAAGGACAAATTACACATATCCCTTAGATAGGTCAATCCTGACAGCAAGAACAGCCTTCCTCAAAGTAAAATGTAGAGATGAAAAGGTGCTCTCAACTGCGTGACACTCTCTGTAACTACATTGTTTGTCTGTGCTTATGGTCAGCTCAGTCCAAACCTCAAATACTGCACTGTGTATGTTTGTTTTACGGAGCAGTTATTTAGAAGATCCCCCCCCATTAACCAAATAAATTAAATACCAGAAGGTAAGCACAACATATGGAAATTTCAATGCTTAGATAAACACTACAAATGTAGATAAAATAAGAAGTCAGTGCATTATCTGCACATAATTAGAATCACTCTGCCAATGTATGACCACACAAGGAAAAAGAGTTTGGGGGGCGGGATGGATTGATACTGCCCTACCTATGCAATTACTTCATGAAGTCATCAGTGCAAATTAAACAAATAAATTCAGCAATCTAGATTACTAAGAATGTATCAATGAGTGCTACCCAAGTATCATTATGGCTATAACCCTCCTACAAGTTCCTTGGAAAAAAGATGATGATAATTTCATATGGAAATGATTAGTGAACACAGAGTACAAAAGCTGCTACAGCAAAGCTTGATTATGCACACATGAAACCTAGAAGCTACAGGCACCATAAGATGGGACGTCAAAGCTCTCTAGCTACAGTTACTGGGCCCTTTATTTTTTAATCATTTAATAAGTTTTGACATACTGATGCAATTGATTCAGGAACACTGCAGCTCTAGTATTAAGGATTACATCATCACTTTAAAGTTGTGTTATATTTAATACAGAATGAATGGTATGCTTATCTTTAAATCTGTTGGACGGGACAGTAGGCCTCATTCATCAGTAAGTTTGTAGACAGTACAGTTACAGTGAACAGAGGAAGTGGTTTTCAGTCCGAGAGGAGCTGCAGGCAGTGGTGTGTAAATCACTGTGGCGAATTACTTCTGAAGTGGTCTGAGTTTTTTTTCTTTATTTAAAGGGAAGTGTTATGTCACTAAGCATACAAAAATAGTAGTACAAGGAGGATAGGTTGTCGTTTCAAGACTGTAGCAGGTATGCTTATTTAATACTGGGTGATTCATAAAGTGAGCCTTTTGTGACACGAAGTTGTGAGAGAAAAAAAAAATCTTTACAACTGTAGTAACTCAAATGCTATCATGTCTTTTAAACAAACATATGAAAGTGTTTGCAAACCCACACAGCTGCTAGTGCTTCCTTGCAAGTACCTTTCTTGTACATCAGATTAAGACCTACTTACAAACTCAACAATCTGGCACTGTGTCCCTATCTTTAGCCTAGTTCGGCTCTTACTCTAACCTCGCAGTATTTACATCTACTTCAACACTTTTGGAGTTACATATAACTAGTTCTGAGCTCAGATAATTGTTCCAAAGCTAGTTGCTGTTCCTCAAACCATTTAAAGGAACTTTTTGTCTTTACTTTTCATAGCGGTGATGGTACTGTACTGAAGTATTTAATAAAGCATGTAGTAATAAATCATCCAAAATATTTTTCTAATATCTTCAGCATTGCCTAGTTGTATTATATAATGAAGCATTTGGATCAGAATACATGTCGCTCTCTCAAAAAAAAAAAATTCATAAAATACTCACTTGTTTCTCTGCCATGTCAGTCCACTTTCTCTTAACCTTTCTAACACTTCTCTTTACGTTTTGTTACAGTTCTTAGTATTTCCATGCGATTATGTGCTGCCATCATTCTTAAAACTTTACATCATCTATTCCTTGCGTCACATGCCATTTTCAAAAAAAATAAATAAATCTGATGCAGAGTTCATTTCCTAAAACAGTCCTCTGCATCTTGTGTATTGAGAATGTGCTGATATTTCATATCTGTGGGTATAGCTCTAATCAGCAATATAAAGCATAACAATCAGAAACGCACCACGTGTCACATATTATCAAACCTAACACATAGGTATTACATTGCAAATGCCACGTACAAATATCACATATTTCATTTCAAATCAGTGAAGTGGGTACCAAAAATGAGTTGTGTCTTCTTAAAGAATTGAGTATGACTCTACTTAGGACTTAATGCAACACAACAGAAGTAAATCTAGTTTAATGAGGTCCCACTAAATGTTCTTAACCATTTTGAATTTAACTTCAGACAAGTGGTCTGTTAGGTTTCCTTTCAGCAGCTTGATTCTTTGGCCAATGTAGTTTTAACTGAGTTGTACTTCCCTAATGCTTTACTGTAACTAATATTGTTCGTGGTGGTCTCTCCAGTATTACTGGTTGGTAGAGATGGTACAAAATTGAAATGTACACTTTGAAATTTTTGCTGCCTCAAGAGTAAGAAAATATCAGTATGGGGTAAGGGGGAGTGCCTGCCCAGAATATAGAAATAAATGATGCACAACAAGCTTTTGTTTCCAGTTACTTCTTAGTAGCAAGTTATTTTAGAAAAAAAATGTTTGCCACTTTTGCATTTTCTGGAATTTTCTTGTTGATTATTTTTTCCAGATTATATTAGATTTAATGTAGGTCATGGAAGTGACTTGGGTACTTTAGAGGAAAAAATCTCCTTTGAAGAATTCAGCTTATACTAGAAATATTATACGTAGTTGAGTTATCTAGATGTAGGTAGGACTTAAGAAAAGTTGAGCAAGAATATGAAGTGATGTACACCACAAAGGCCTACAGTTAGTAAAGCTTTTAATATATAGAAGCTTTTCTTAACATTAAATAAGGTAAAATCTTTTGCTTTAACATACAACATAACAATGGCCACACTTACAACAAGTATTTATACAAGTATCTGTGTTAAGGACCCAGGTGTGCTTTAAAAAAATCTGCCCTTAACTCTGGCACCTATACAGTACATCATAACATAAAAACTCATCCCTAGGTGTCCTGTTTAAATGTTGCGTAAATATTAAGCGTTTCTTTAAATCATCATTAATATTCCCACAATTATTACTGCTGTCTGGAGTCAAAAATAGCACTTTTTCTCTGTTTCTGGAATCAACAAGAAAACTATTGGCAAATTGCTGCTACTTTGGTTCATTTTTTACTCTACTAGCTAACCAGTATTCAAAATTCAACTTTTCATAAGTGTATGGTGAATACAGACTAACCCACCTCTACTACAGATCCTGTTTAGTAACAAGAAATTCTGGAAAAGTTTATCTAGATTAAGATATCTTTCAAAACACGAGACGGCACTGCTAGTGTATGGTGCCTGATAGAACATAGTATCCAAATCCCCATCGTTCTTCCTACTTTCATTTCATATGCATACATCCTGCCCTTAAAATGGGCTCTATATATATTAAAATTTAACTACAGTAGATATTGTTCAAATATATCAGCACTGCCATCCCAGGGTATCAAACAGTCACCCAGACAATCATGTCACCATCATAGTCGTAACAAGTGGATTACCTGCATAAATTGATACTTGTGTCTAAATTCTCTAGGAATAAGTCTACATTTCTTATTGCAAAAATGTTCAAGGGGACGTTTCCTTAATCTATTAAGAAATGTGCTCATTAAACTGATCTTGTTTTAGATAATGCCATCTCAAACAATCTCAAGATAAATTGTTGCATATTCTTTAACACAATAACAATAAACAGCGAGCATAAATAACTTGTAAGCCACCCCTTTGCGGAACGCTACTATATACTGCCTCCACACCACAGTAACACACTTAAGTAACACATAATAAAAAATAAGAAATTACAAAAACAAAATGATTAGCAAGTATCAGTAGTGGGTATTAATTAATATCCCAGCAATCTAAATATGGCTTTGTAATACTCCAGACTGCAAACACAATGGGGCAGACCTTGATGGTATCTTCCCATTATGTATTTTATGCAATATATAAAATAATTGTCAAAGACAACTCTGTTCCTGCTATGATTTTTTAGATCATCATCTGTAATCACACCTGTTTCAAACGCAGATAACAGAACTTGATTTATATCACATTATCAATGTAATTCTTTAGCTTCACCCACACACTAGTAAAAATCTTAATACTTTTTCATTACTGTTGCTATCAATTTTCTCATAATGCTTCTGCTCAGGGACAGTTAAATTACTATTATCGTGAAAAAAATAAAAAATTTCTTTTGCAATACTTTCGTGACAACTTGCTTGAAAACTTTCACCAGTAGATAGCATACAGGATTAAATTGTGACCGGGAATACACATTAAACAAGTTTTCTATAAAGGAAAACAAATTAACATGTTCAGCATGATGTTTCAAGTACAGATTTACACATTTACAAAAGTTATCTGGCTCACAGAAGAGTACAGCAGTAAAATAATTTCGACGAAGGTGAAACTTCTGTGCATACGGACTTTCTCATAAAAAAATTGGAATAATTTGACATATTTGGAAAAAATAAAGCTCTACATTTACCTCATTGGTTACAGACATGCTTTGCATTCTGATTATATCTGTAGGCAGTTTAAGGAAAATGCCTTCAAATAACTGTGCTTTTTGACATTCCTTTGTTGACATCTTAAGCCTGCGTTTCCTGCCTGTCCACTTGCAGCAGTTTACCATGTGATATGTCTGGTGATCTACAACTGGTTGATTCTCTTTCACACCGTCACTACTGGAAACATGGCAATAGTTTCCTGTCACTTGACCTGTTACTTACTCATTTTTTCATTAAAATTACTTGAGAACTTGCTTGAATTTTTATGAGAATTATGGCAACTGTATGGAACAAGGGATTCCGGTTGTAAGCTTTTAGGTGTACAATCCCTGGTATCCTACCTGTATTTCTGTGTTGTAAGTGTCAACTCTACCAAACTTTCAAAATTAGCAAAGAGAATACAGAGTTCATATTAAATTTAGTAAAGCCAAAACAAGTCTGGGTTTCCTAGAGAAAGTATTATAAGATAAGTTGCAAACATAAGATTATCTACATAAAGGAGGATGAATAACAAAATGCCACACAATCACTTGTGTTTATGCCCTGCCTTAGTAGTGTGAGGATATTTTCCTAAGGAGGAGGAACCTAATGAGAAAGTTGCATTTATGGTAGACATGTACTTAAAATAATAATAAAAATCAAGTCTATGGATATAAAATAGGGCCCAGAGGAGCACTTGAATAATTGTATTTGGCCAGGATGAAAAGTAATTCTAGAGTCATCTATTTCAAAATACATATCTGGAGAGGAATCATATTTAAACATGCTTGAAGTATTCACACCTTTTCCAATACAGGAAACCTCATATAGCTTCACAGATATTCAAAGGCAACTGAAAGTTATGACCATTCACACCTTGCTAGTAAACCTGCCTCAAGTCACACATATTTCTCCAGGAGGACTATACCAGTCAGTCACGCAGTAAATTTGTATACACCCATCCAGTCATCTAGTTTATGTTTAAAGTAAAATAGAGAGTAGCACTGTTTAACATGAAAGTGAAGTTTATTCCAGAGGTTTGGGAGGTGCTGGGTTATGTCTCTCCACTGTGTTTTACTTATCTAATGTTGAAGATTTAGGTCTCCATTTCTAGTACTGGTGGAGACATTGAATATGCAGGAAAAAAAACAGGAGGTCCAGAATAATTGGGTCTCTAATGGTGCTGTAAGCAAGATAGCGATATCCCCTCTAAAGCCTATAAGACACTGAATAAAAGACTAGAGCTTCCACAGGGTTTTTTGGTATCTCATGGACTTAAGATTTCTAACTAAAATGATCAGAAACCTATCAGATCTTTTTGTTCAGTATCTTTAGTGATACACATCCCATTGTGTTTGATATTTGGCATGATCAATGCTGAGTATGAGGCAGTGATACCTCTTTACACACTGATATTCCTTTGGCACTTAGCTTGATAAAAGGATTTCTTGGCATATGATGGTCAAAAGAGAGGATGGCATCATCTAGATTATATAGATCCTTCTTTACCTTTTTATTTTGCAGAGTTGTGCTGTCTTTACAGTACGAGGAGGGGAGGGGTGATGATGCTTTCTCAAAGCATTTAGTTTGAGCTAGTTTTAGTACACCAAGAGCTTTCTAGAGAGAGTTCATTGGAGTGTTTGAGTGTCATTGGGTGATTTAACAATAACTCTCTAGTTTGCAGTCATCAGCAAACTTTGTTAGCCAGAGGTGTTGGCTCTATACTTGGATATCCAAGAAGCACAAAACAAAAAGGAGTGATCCCAACACTGAGCTCTCAGGGATGCCATTGCTCACTTGTATACTTTATAATGAGGCACCTAACAACTTGCCTCTGTGGGTTCTCTTTTTCAGCTAGTTTGCTATCCATTTCACCACATAAGTTCATAGGTATGTACTAGGCTATTTGCCCGAAGGCATTTATAAGCCTAGCCAGAATGTGTTGGCTTTC
This sequence comes from Protopterus annectens, assembly GCF_019279795.1. Classification (NCBI taxonomy): domain Eukaryota; kingdom Metazoa; phylum Chordata; order Ceratodontiformes; family Protopteridae; genus Protopterus; species Protopterus annectens. Next base: position 150,247,826 of record NC_056725.1, read on the forward strand.
GCCGCCCCCTTAGATTAGTTCCCTGTGCCTCTGTCCAGCACAGCCACTGAAGTGATCTCCGGGGTACACTTTCTGTTTCCCATCCACTTCTCAAGGTTTCTCTTAAAGAGTGTTAGCGAGGAGCTCTGCCTAATGTAGATTAGAATCTTGTTCCAAAGCATGGGAAGTCTCTGTGGCAGGAATCTATCCCTCCAGCACGTCCTATTTATTGTTGTGGTTAGATTTAGATTCCTAGAGCATCTGGCTCGAGGGGATAAGCTTTTCTTTAGGTGGAGATGATCGATCAGTTCTGGGTTGGACATGGTCTTGTATATGTCAGGCAGAGATCACCTCTGAGTAGGTGGTATGCAACAAAGTACAGCTGGAGTTTCTTCAGTCGAGCTGTATGGGGCATCTGTTTGAGGCCAGTGATCCTCTTGGTGAGATACTTCTGTGGTCTTTCTAGCTGTTGCAGGTGTCTTGTAAGATACATCCCAAAAGGGGTGTTGTACTCTATGATGGGTCTGATGAGCAATGAGTAGAGGGGCACAATGACCTCTTTTGATCTGGATGTGAACCCTTTTTTGATAAGGTGTGCCACGTAGAAGGATTTTCTAACCACTTAGTAAACTCTCCTTTGATAATCACATTGCCTATCTACTTGGGTCCCCAGATCTCTTATTACATCTTCCGTATTTAGGGGACTACCACCTATGTGGTAGTTTGTGGGTACTTTGTTTTTCCAAAGTGGATGACTATGCACTTTTTGGCATTTAGCTTGAGGCTATGATCTTGACACCAGGTGTCTCAGTGAGACCCTTTTGGAGGATGTCTGTGTCAGCCGGAGAGTCAATTATAGCCCCTAGTTTGCAGTCATCTGTGAACCTGGTCAGCCATAGTCCTCCTGTGCTTGCCTGTACCTCTGAGAAGTATATGCTGAACAGGAGGGGTCCTAAGACTGAGCCCTGGGGAACGCCACTTGTAACCGGTTTAGAGTCAGACCTAGCTCCCACAACTCTTACCATGTGGGTTCTGTCCATGAGCCAGTTGGCAACCCATTTTGTGGCGTAGGGGTTTATGTTTAGGCTGGTGACCTTGTCTATAATACCAGAATGGGGAATGGTGTCAAAGGCCTTTGCGAGGTCTAGGTAGGCTGTGTGTACCACCGTTCCCTCGTCTATAGCCTTGGTAACTGTCTCAAAGAAGTCCACCAGGTTTAGGAGGCATGATCTGCCCTTAACAAAGCTGAACTGGGTAGGGTCCAGTGTTTGGAGGTTCCCAATGTCTCTGTTAATGAGTTCCATGATGATGCGCTCCATAGCCTTGCAGACCAAGCTAGTCAGGCTTATAGGGTGATAGTTCCCGGGGTCTGTTGTGGCTCCACCTTTGTGGAGTGGAATAACTGTTGCTGTGTGCCACTCTATGGGTACGTAACCTGTGGAGAGGCCGAGTTTGAATAGTGTGTTTAGGGAGGGGTTAGTTCATCTTTGAACTCATGTAGGATGCAACCTGGGACACCGTCCGGTCCCATTGATGCTGTGCTTTTAGCTTTAGAGAGGGCTGTTTTAACCTGAGTGTCTGTGATTTCAGGAGCTCTACAGTCTTCTGGTATGGTTATGGACCGTTTTGGGGGTGAGAGGGGGGTGAAGTTTGCTCTGAACCTGTCTGCCAGGATGTTGGCAATATGAGTCGGTTCAGTGTATTTTGTACCATTCTGCACTAACTCTGAGCAGATCTAAGTATTGCCACTTAGATTCTTGACATAGCTAAAGAATGCCTTGTGGTTATCTTTGGAGTCCTTGGCAATTTTTCTTTCGAAACTCACCTTGGATGATTTTATGAGGAATCATAGTTTATTGCTGATACTGATCAGGGATGTGTTCCCTTCTTCGGATTTTACTCTTTTCTGTACTAGTTTCCTCCTTCTGTTGTATAGCTTGTTTATGGCAGGAGTCCACCACACTGGTTTCCTTTTCTTGGAGGAGTGAGTCTTGGTTTTGCTTGGGATAGTACGATCAATGCATTCTTGTAGGTGCCCGTAGAATGCATTAGTAAAGGATTTTGCAGCTTGGACAATGTTATCCTTTAGCATGGGGACTCCTCGGTCTTAAGTAACATGAAGTTTGCTTTTGAAAAGTTTTTCACGGTGGTTTCCTTGTTCCGGGGTGGGGGCGGAATGTGGATATCCAAAGTGATTTATTTATGGTCAGATCTAACCAGTGAGGGGTTGACCTCTGGTGTGGAGCACCGGTCGCCCATGTTGGTAATGACCAGGTCCAATATGTTGATACCTCTGGTAGGAGTGTTGACCAGTTGATCCGGGGTGTTTGAGTTTATAAATTCTAGGAAATGTTGGGCAATGGAGTTAGTACTTGAGTAGTTCTCCCAATTAATGTTTGGGTAATTGAAATCACCCAATATTAGGGTGTTTGGTAGGACCTTTATATTTCCCCAGTTTTCCAGAAATGTGGAATGGGGGTCCTGGGACATGGTGGGTGATCTGTAGCAAGCTACAATTTGAATTGCAGTTTTGCCCGTTGTTAGTTGCACATGGATGATCTCTGAAGCATCATGCTGTGCCACTAACCTGGAGGTGTGGGTATCCTTGATGAATATGGATATGCCCTCACCTTTTGTATTTCGGTCCAGGTTCTGTGGCCGAAATGTATGGTATGAGTTGTAGTCTGGTAGTGCTGGGGTGCTCTCTGGTGCCTTAAACCAGGTTTCTGTTACTGCACATATATCGGTTTTCTCCATACTGAGGAGTGCCTTGAGTGCGTGCATTTTGAGGTTTAGACTTCTGGCATTGAGTAGCATTACCCTCAGTTTTTTGTTACTTGTGCTATTTATAGCGGTGGGTTTGTCTTTTGAGCCTTGCCTAAAAAAGGCACTATGGGGGTGGCAAGAGCCTTGGCCAGTATTTGAAAGCCTAAGGGTGACAGGTGCAATCCGTCTCTAGCGAAGCAGCGTGGCTTGTCAAGCATGTCATCCCAGGTGGACAGACACTGGATCCCCTTTGAATGACACCAGAAACTTAGCCAATTGGATAAGTCTAGCTTCTGGTTGCTTGAGAGTTACCATTAAAAACAGTCCTGACAAATACTGTACACTATACTATACCATACCATAAACACTGTATTGATTGTAAGCATTGTATTGATTTGATTTTAATATTGGAATACAGTGATTAAAAGCCTGGCTGGAATAATAATAGTTTAAAATTATATTTCCGCTAGAAGGTGTGGCATGTGGAATGGTTTTCAGTGGCAACCTGAGTGGATAGGAATTGAATACAGATAGAGAGAGTGAATGCATGTGTGAAAGGAGAAACAGCTGCGTGTGAGAGACTGGAGACATGTATGAAAGCTGAAGAGTGTGTATGTGAGAGATCAGAGAGAGTGAGTGAATGAATGTATGAAAGCTGAAGAGACTGTTTGTGTGTGTGTGTGTGTGTGTGTGTGTGTGTGTGTGTGTGTGTGTGTGTGTGTGTGTGTGTGTGTGTGTGTGAGAGAGAGAGAGATCAGAGAGAGAATCTGCGATCTAATGCAGATTGAGTATGGAGCGAGTGTTGACATTTTAACGATTTCACATGCTTGGTTTGACTTGTTATCAGGTTGAGGAGAGGGATCTTATTTGCATCTTCCTTTTTAAAACTCAAACTCTAAAAACATATGATATGTTTCTGTGGGGGGGGGGGCAAAGTGCAACACATGACAAACTGAATTGTTCATACTGTACTGTATTTGTTTGATGTTTTTTCTGGTTGCTTGAGAGTTCTGGTTAACTGAGAGTTTACTGTATTTTTTACTTCAGAGCCCACCCTACATTTGTGGGCTTCTTTAGTGTACCAAAGCGTGTTCTTCATTTTTTGTAATGCTACTACAGATCTTTATGAATTGGATAAGGAGACTATTGTGGCTGCTAAAAAGAGCACTTGTGGCAAATATCAGAAACTTGAAACAATACTGATTTTATAAACTTAAACCTTGACCAAGGACAGAGGTTCATTCCCATCATGACATTAAAAAGTATTGGAAAATGGAATTAAAGATGAAAAATCTCACTGGTTATTTAGAGTTTTACACGCAAAGATTGACCACTTGACAAATAAGATTGATTACCAGATAGAAAAAAAAATCATAATGATGCTCTTTTATTTTACATACACTAACCACAAGCCCACAGCCTTGTGCTTGTCAAAATTGAAACCAAGTAAAAGAATATGCAGAGAGACCACAACTGAAAATGTAATGACTTTTTCAGTTATTTCAGTGTTCTTCCAGTTTAATGTAGCACACATTACACTGGATGCATAAATCTGATGCAAATATTACTTCATTCAAAGTAGTTTTAAGCAAGAGGAGGCAAAGCAATTACAAACTGCATTAGTTAATATGTGGCAAATGCGAACAGGGATCAGTAAATGAAATATGGTAAAGTCAATTAAAAAACTGCAATGAACAGTAACTATGTCACAGAAACAACTACTTTTCCAGCTCAATAGCATTCGTTTTATTTTTTTTTTTTTTTTCTTTTTATACTTGGCTCATTATGATTTCTCATAGGGTTTACTGTTAGCTTCAGTGTTATGCTGTTAAGATCAAAGCCTAAAAGTATTTTAATTCAAAAGAAGACAGTTTGTGCACAATTATATATAGTTTTAAATAGAACAAGCTGATGCAAACAGAATCATTAGCTCCAGACATCAGTCACCACATGAATTTGTTTCTGTCTGTATCTATAACAACAGCTAATCATGGTGTTTAAAAACATAATCGTAGTATGTATGAGCTACAGCCCTGATAGAGAGGATTAAAATACCATGACCGAATCAAGTTCTCTTCTCCACTTCCCTGACTCACCAATAGGCATAATGCTCAACTGTCCATATTTTCACCTCAGATTTTTAGTTTGTCTCTCATAAAATTAGTGGTTTTCAGGCAAATCACTCAGGACTGAAGTCACAAAACAATGACATCTATTCGAGATTTAGACTTCATATCCCACAAAAAATGCTTACTAGCACAAATCCTTATATTTTAGCAACTAAGTTTATAAGAACAATATTCAAAATATGTCCTTATTTTTGTAGGGTTTGTTCCCTCCATTATTTTAGGCTTTGCCCATGTTTCTTGTGTCAAAAAGGTTGAATGGTAGCCAATAGATTCATAGGTAATTACTAGGCTTGCAATCCAGGGGACCATTGAGAAGCCTAGCTCAGATTCCCAGTTGTCCCAAAGTACTGTCTGATTAAGTTACTCATTGAAGGTTACACAGTAAGCAAGGGATTCAAACCCCATACCAAAGGATCTACATCTCAAATTCTTAACCTCTACGTCAACTGCCAGACTAAAATCACACTTACACTGATGGAGTTCATAGGTAGTTATACGCATGCAATGCAGAAGACCATTGTGAAGCCTAGGCCAAATTCCCAATTGCCCCAAAGCACTGGTTGATTAAGTAATATGCTTAATGCTGTACAGCAGGCAAATTAAGGTAGAAAGATGAAAGATTTGTACTCTGTTCTATTGCAACAGCAAGTAGCTCATTAACAAGTCTGAGATTTAGTCCTCTGCACCAGCTACCAATCACATATCCATTCCACATCTCATTGCGTTATTCAAACAAATTATAAAAACACTGCAAAAGAACAGAAGCTACAAGAACACAGTTACAATAGGACTATTTTTTTTCTTTACTTACTTGGACTGTGCAAATTCAAAAACAATAGAAGTCAAATGATAGTTAGGCTAAGGTACACATGACTTTTGTAGTTTGAATCTCAGTGCTTAGCAATTGTCCATCTAAAATGTCTCCTATATGTTCTTGTACCATATTGCTTCCTGCGGCTTCCCTGGGAAATGCCACTTACTGGGATTTATCCAGGTTAACACCACAAAATTGTTAATGGTTTTCATTAATTCTGACCTACGTGATGTTTTCAAAGGCAGCACCACCCCACCAAAAAGTGTTGATCTTTATTATTAAATCTAGTTCCAATAAAAGAAAGTTTAGCTGTAGCTAAACAAAATGTGCAACTGCAAAGGTTTGTATGAACGGCAGAAAATGCAAAAACAAATTCATGAAAAATACAAACAGCAGCTAACAGTACTTCTTTACTTATTTAATGGTGAGTTACATAACACTTTCATCTAATCAGAAACATCCTTCTTCCTAAGAGATGTATAGCATTTTACAGTTATTTGCCAGTACAGCCCGATTCACACTTGCCTAAACATAATTGCCAGTGGTTCCCATTGTCTACAGAGGACATTTGCCACTAGGCCTACCAGTCACAGGCAATGCCAGACAGGGATGAGTTAGTGATATTACCAGTCACACTGCTCTGTAGGTTTATTGCGTCTTTTTTCTAGTTACCTTTGAGATCTAGATTCCTGGGAGGCACTTATGCACAAAGGAAACAGTGACTATGTACATGTCTCAGTATACCCCCTACCTTTATGTACATGTCTCAGTATACCCACTACCTTTATGTATATATATCTCAGTATACTCCTTACTTTGGTTACTGTACATGCACCCTTCATTCTTGTAAGCAGGTAATTACAAAATTCTTAGCTGTTAGTTCCTGCCTGGGGCACAGAAGCAACATCTACCTGCTCAGTCGCCTCCCCTTGATCAAATGTCCCTGATACCAAAAGCATTAGCTGAAAGTACAGTTGTGTAAAATCTTACCATAATGGTATATATCCTTCTCTTCACTGCTACAGTATTGTTTATAAAAGGGATTCCCTGCCAAGAATAGGCCAGAATCCAGCCAGTATACCAAAACCTTAGGATTTATAAACATTGTGCATCCCACACATGCTCCCTGCTCAAGGTATAGGGAATAAAGGTGATGTGCGGATGTACACACCTCAGAACTGAATAGACCCAGGAGAAACAACAGTCCTAGGAATGAGGAGGAACATGTACATCCAGAAGGAGAAAAAGGAAAGGAATTCCAGGCCAGGAAGAGAAAAGAAAAGAGCAGAACATAAAAGGGAGGAGGTAGGGAGCGAATACTGCAACAATGAAGAGGACATCTATTGTTATGATTAGATTTTGCACAACTGTACCATGTCATTCCATATCACTGTTGCACTACATTCTTTACAAATGGAGAGTACAAAGGCTCAAGAGGAAACTTGGGAGGAGGATGGCCCAAGAGAGCCCTCAAGAAACCTATGCAAGATAGCTCTGGCAAAGCCAGCTCTAGCTCTGGAAACATCATCCAATTTGTAATGCTTAGTGAAAGGACGGACAGAGTTCCAAGAGGCAGGCTCAAAGATGGAATTGGTATTCATTCCTTTGAAAAAAACACCAGAGGAAGCAACATCCCTAGTAGAATTAGCCTTTACAGAGGCAGAAGGATATTTTCCATGAAAGGAGTAACAAAAAGAAATGCCCTTAGAGATCCATGAGGATATGGCTTGCTTAGAGACAGCCAGACCCAGAGATCTTGGATAAAGGAAATAAAAAGTTGCTCAGATTTGTGAATGGCCTTAGTCTTGGTCTGAGATATCTATGCATATCCAAGGTGTTAAGAACCTTCTCACTAGTAGACTATTGAGAAGGAATAAAGGATGGAAAATTAATAGACTGATTAAGAATAAATTCTTTAACCACCTTGGGCATAAAAGAAGGATCAGTATGAAGAGAAAGCCTGTCCCTTTGAAAACCCAAAAAAGAAAGACCAGCCATAAGAGTCTGGCATTCAGATACTCTATTAGCTGACATAAAGGCCAAAAGAACAACAGTCATCCATGTACAATGTTGCAGTGAAGCTGAAGCTGCAGGCTGAAATGCGGCCTGAGTCAACTTTTCAACTATAAAACTGAGGTACCAAAAAGGCAGAATAGACTTCTTGGGTGGCCAGAGAGGAAGGACGTGTCTAAGA